>NW_028318918.1:850000-1007500 GCF_062004578.1 Staurois parvus
GCATGTGAAGGAGTAGGGTCACCAATGGTGGCGAACCTATGGCACACGTGCTGCAGTGGGCATGCAGAGCCCTGTCTGCCGGCACAGGAGCCAAGTCGCCCCAGCATGGCCCCAGCAGCTGAGCATCGGAAAACAGCACACATAGGGGTCATGTGCATGCTCAGAGAGGAGTAGCGGTGCCAGGTGATGACGTCACAAGCTGCGATTCATTAACCGCAACTCATCTGAGCTTTTGCATGGTTTACAGAGAATGGTCCGAAAAAGAGAAAATATCCAGTAAGTGGCAGTTATATGGACAAAAATGCCTTGTTGAGGTGAGACGAGAATGGGCAGACTGGTTGCTGCGACATTCAGATGGTAGGGTCAAAATTTGGCGTAAACAATATGAAAGCATGGATCCATCCTGCCTTGTATCAATGGTTCAGGCTGCTAGTGGTGGTGTAATGGCTAGCCCTTCCACCTGGTAGTACTAGTTCAAATCCCAACCATGGCACCACCTGTCTGAAGTTTGCATGTTCTCCCTGTGCCTGTGTTGGTATCTTCCACACTCCAAAGACATGCTGGTAGGTTAATTGGCTCCAGTCTAAATTGGCCCTTGTATATGAATGTAAGTCAGGGTTGTACACCCCTTGAGGGTTAAGGACTGATGTGAATGAAATAAATATATATGTAAAGAGCTGCATAAATTGACAGCACTATATAAGTACCTGAAATACATAATGGTGTGGGGGATATTTTCTTGCCACTAGCAAGGTGTACCTAATAAAGTGGCCAGTGAGTGTAAATTGAATGTAGTAGTATTTTGGTATGACAACTTTATTCATTATTGATGGGTTGCGAATCACATATGTGTTGGTTTTATATAGTACATATTTATAAGTGAAGATACTTTTAGATTTAATAATTTTTATCTATAATTCTTTTTTTTTTGTTCATTTTAGTGGTGTATTTATAATACAATATGGTCAAGATTTACGCTTTTGTTTTTTTAAATCCTAATTTTTGGTAATTTTATAATTATTTTAGCATAATATTAAGTCATCTTTGTGACTATTTCTTAAATGATATAAATGAATATTTTCTTCATGTATGTGTGCAAAGCCATGCTGGAGTTGAAGTTTAAGCAGTAACAGGGGTGGACTGACAACTCTTGGGGCCCCCGGGCAATAGGGGATCATGGGGCCCCTGTGTCCTTACCCAAACTCAAAAAAGCCTATGAAAAAGGTACCAGGGGCATCTCATGGGGCCCCCTACTGACCCCGGGCCCTCGGGCAGTGCCTGAGTTTCCAAATGGTTAGTCCGCCGCTGAGCAGTAAGAGCGTGTGTTTTCAGCATGTAAGAGGGGCAAGATGGTTGGTACCCAAAATGGCCAGTGAGTGTAAATTGAATGTAGCAGTATTTTGGTATGGCAACTTTATTCATTATTGATGGGTTGTGAATCACATATGTGTTGGTTTTATATAGTACATGTTTATAAGTGAAGAGACTTTTAGATTTTATAATTTTTATCTATAATTCTTTTTTTTTTTGTTCATTTTAGTGGTGCATTTATAATAGAGTATGGTCAAGAGTTACGCTTTTTTTTAAATCCTAATTTTTGGTAATTTTATAATTATTTTAGCATAATATTAAGTCATCTTTGTGACTATTTTTTAGATGATATAAATGAATATTTTATTCATGTATGTATGCATAGCCATGCTGGAGTTGATTTTTAAGCAGCATGTAAGAGGAGCCAGATGGTTGGTACCCTGAATGGAGTAAATGGGCACGGAGGCCGAGGTTTGCAGCACAATGTATTAACACAAAGTTCCGATAAGGTGGCTACAAGGCCTGCATCTCACAGCCAAACTCTCATAGAAGGATTTGTATCACACAGTCACAGTACTATAGTAGACTTGTATAGGAGGCTCACAATGTCTAGAAGCATGTTATAAAGGAGGTGGCTGGGAGGTGGTGTGGTGGCAAAAAGTACCAGATTGGTAGAAAGATACTAGCTGATGTCCAGACGTAGAGTCCCTACACAGTCCCTCTTCCACCGCAACCTCTCCCTAGGCTAGACACACTGTCCCTTACAATTGGGTTCCTGTCTCTGACCTAGCCACCCCGGCAACTGCCGTGGGACAGTACTATTTATTAGCCCTGCCCTCACTAAAGATGGCCATGAGGTCACCCAGGGCAGCAGCATCCACTCAGATGGCTGCTCCCCTGATGATGCCTACGACGGCCTCAGAGGAACAGGAGTTCCTCTTTTCCTCCATTCTCACTGTATAGCAGCTGCCATAAAAGCACCACCTGTGCAGTCAGCAGTGGTGTATTTAGGTATTGTGCTGCCTTAGGCAACACAAAAATTGGTGCGCAAACCCCCCCCCCCGCAGAAAGAGCCTGACATTGACCAAGAGCACCCCTGCCCTCCACCCAAGCCTTCCACTACCACTGCCCCCATACACCAGCCACCATCCCCCATGGCGAGAGAGAGAAAGACACTCACCTTCACAGCTTTGGACATCCCCAAGAATGAGAGTCGGGCTGTGCATACACCATCATGAAACCCACAGCATCTCTCGGAAGCCACCAGGTCCCCATGCCACGTGTGTCCCTTCTTCCATCCCTTCTTCCAAGGGGCAGTGCTGCCCCCCCCCGAAAAATGCTGCCCTAGGCAAATGCCTTGTTTGCCTTGTAGTAAATACACCCCTGGCAGTGAGGCCGCACTACAAGCAGAATTGGGATTTAATGATTGATTCTCAAAGCGCATTGCAAACAACCCTTGTGAGTATGTTTTTAGACCTGTAAAGTAAAGCTTTTTATGATCTTCAGCAGGCCAGTGAGCTCTGGACTTTATTTTAGTTTGTAGGCAGGTGCAGTCTGCTTTCTTCACTGTTGGTATCACAGCCTGGTGAGGATGTCAGGAGAAACAAGGTTTCTCTATGGTTTCAGGGTTCCTGGAAGCAGTGTTCCAGTTGGCTACGCTGCGTCCAGATGACCTTTGGTAGCCATCTTGAGTCAGCAAAGTCTTTATAAGTCCCTACCCCCAGGTTTTGGCATGCATTTGTGAAGTGGCTTATGTAGAGAAAGAGCACCTGTCTGTCAGGGAAAGTGATAGCGGCAGGCAGGGGCGTATATACCACAAGTCAAACAAGGCACTTGCATAGGGCAGAATTTTTCAGGGGGCAGCACCTCCCCTCAGAAGAAGGGATGGAAGAATGGACACGTGCTCCATGGGAACCAAATAGGATCTGAGAGAGGCTGTGGGCTGCTTGATGGTGTATGTAGAGCCTGTCTCTCATTCTGGATGTCCGGAGATGAGGATGAGTGTCTTTCTCGTTATGGACTGGGGTGGGAGTAGTGGAAGGCTCTCCCAGGTGGGGGGCAGGGGTGTTGTTGGTCAATGTCAGGCTTTCTCCATGGGAGGGGCAACGGGGGGGAGGGGTTGGTGTTGGTTGGTGTCCGTGGGGGCAGACAATTTTTGTGTTGCCTAGGGCAGCACAAAACCTAAATACACCAATGGCGGCAGGCAAAGGTTTCAGAAGAGTAGGGACAGGCTAGGACCTTGCATATCTGCAAGGAACCCTCCCCTTCAGGACGGGACCAGCCAGGTCTCTGAAAATGGACTCTGTTGGTGCATCTCTCCCCGCTCCATCTCTGCATTGAACTGAACTCTGAGTTCTACCTTCAGCGTCGCTCCCCCGCTGGGGTTATTTTATGTTTGGCATTCTCTTCAATACAAGTTTCAAGTTTTAATTCAACCAACCCTGTGCCACCAATGGTGGCAGGTAAAGGCTCCAGAAGAGTAGGGACAGGCTAGGGCCTTGCACACCTGCAAGGAACCCTCCCCTTCAGGACGGGACCAGCCAGGTCTCTGAAAATGGACTCTGTTGGTGCATCTCTCCCCGCTCCATCTCTGCATTGAACTGAACTCTGAGTTCTACCTTCAGCGTTGCTCCCCCGCTGGGGTTATTTTATGTTTGGCATTCTCTTCAATACAAGTTTCAAGTTTTATTTCAACCAACCCTGTGCCACCAATGGTGGCAGGTAAAGGCTCCAGAAGAGTAGGGACAGGCTAGGGCCTTGCACACCTGCAAGGAACCCTCCTCTTCAGGACCGGACCGGCCAGGCCTCTGAAAACGGACTCTGTTGGTGCATCTCTCCCCGCTCCATCTCTGCATTGAACTGAACTCTGAGTTCTACCTTGAGCGTCGCTCCCCCGCTGGGGTTATTTTAAGTTTGGCATTCTCTTCAATACAAGTTTCAAGTTTTACTTCAGCCAACCCTGTGTTATTATGGCCGCTGCACCACGCTGTACCTACCCACAAGTTTATTGACCAAGATATCCAAAAATGAAGTGACCATTAAAGAAGAACTGCTCCTATAAAATCATATTTGTAGAAAAGAGAACTATAATTCACTTTCAGTGGTATCCCCAGATCTCTGACTGGTCGGATCCACAAAATGAAGGTTCAGTTCCTTTATATTTTGGCTGTTAATAGTTTTAATTCTACTCAACTGCGTGTCTTTAGGTGCGTTGGAAACGAAGAAAGAATGGCATGTGAGCCGTCTATTTCTGAAGAGTGTCAATGGAACAAAGTGCGGTAAAGCCGCGATTAATGTTACGGGTTAGCTTTTAACATTAATAAGGTGCCACAAACACCATGAAACATATTTTACAGCTTGCTGGGTTTACAGTGCGAGATCTCTACTTTATTGCTCAAACATTATCCCGTGTTCTATAAACAGAAATGCCGGAACACTCCTGAGAACATGGTTCGTTGGGTATTCTGCGGCTAAATTTATTGTCATCAAATGTTGACACAAGTAAAGCCGTAATACAAGTCTAAGTTTTAATAGTGTTCTAGCGCAAGCCCCGGGGCAAGTTCTGTAGGTGTTTTTGTGTGCTTGCTATTTATAGGGAATTGATACAGCTTGGAGTGGAGTGACTACACATCACTGGGGAAGTGGGGAGAAGGTCTTAGATCTAGGCTCAGGCTGGATACGCTCGGCAAACTCTCAAGAGTAAAATGCATCACGTAATGTGAGAAACAAAGCTTGCTATTTTATGTAGGGCAAGATTTCAATCTCTATTTTAGCATTAATAAAAATAGGATTTTTGTACTCACCATAAAATCCTTTTCTTGGAGTCCACTGAGGGACACAGGAGTCTTTAACCTCCGGGTATTACTGCCACCTACGGGAAGATTTGACAAAGGCAGAAAAGAAACAAAGTGTAGGCCAACACTCGTTCTATTAGCATGCCTCAGTTTTGTAGCAAAGCAGTACAAAGAGTGTGATCGCAAACACAGGACAGTCCTCAATGGATAAAAATCCTATTTTTGTTCTTGTCCATTGAGAGACACAGGAAGTCTTTAACCTTCAGGATGTCCAAAAGCAACTGAGGGGTGGGCACCCCTGCAAAACGCTACAAGGCCCAAGAAAAAAAAACAATAGCGATCGGGAGACTAACTGCAACTCAAAGAGATACCTGAAGGACCTTACCCTCAAGGCTTACATCCGAGCAAAACTCCAGTCTGTAGCCTTGGCATACCACCCTCTACACCCAAAAATCTGAGATAAAAGCTGTCCAAGGGATCACAAAGGTTAATAAATGTACCCCCACTATTGAAAGTTGGGGTGTATCTTCATACTGAGGAGGGCTTTTCTGAGGATTTGGCAGACTTTGTGTTCCAGGAAGATAGGTGCTCTTGCCACCAGTAGCATCCTTGATAATGGTATTAGGAGTAGATCCAAAGAGACATTGGGGTTGATTTACTAACACTGGAGAGTGCAAAATCTGGTGCAGCTCTGCATGGAAACCAATCGGATTCCAGATTTTATTATCAAAGTTTAATTGAACAAGTTGAAGTTAGACGCTGAATGGCTACCATGCATAGATTAACCAGGTATTGCATGCTCCAGTTTTAGTAAATCAACCCCGTTGTCTCTGAAAGGCCACGTGGATCAAATCCTTCTTGGGCATGTCTTTTGCAGTGCAGCACTTTAACCAAAGTTTCCTAGGCATGTGGACAGTAGAACTATGCAAGAGATAAACTGAGAAGCCTCCAGCCTCCAGCAGACCATCACAACTAAAGTTTAAAGGTACATCCATTTGCTCCATGTGTTTTATAATCAAGGGACCAACTGCAGCAGTAGTAAGATCTTTTTTAAGGTGCTTTGATTAGTTAACCATGGTTTGGCTCACGAAAGACACAGTCAAGAGGGAATGAAGAGCACGGCCCAACAACGAGAACAGAGTTATATAGAGTGCTTTCAACCACTTACCAATCGGGTCCTTCAAGAGAAGTGTATCCTCCACTGGTATGATAGTCACTTTGCTAAGGCAGGACACTTTGCTAAGGCTGGATCCACAGTGGGCATAAACCCAAAAATAAACTTCCCAAATGGGCACAAGCCTTGGGGATGGGGCAAACAGTTTGAAGTGGTGTTTCCAATCTCACTAAAAAAAAATAAACCATTAGGTGCAATGAGAAAGTCTATGGGGCCTTAGGCACTCTAAGAGAACCAAGATTGGAAATAGCACTGGTAGAAGCAACAGGCTGATCCCCTAGTTTCATAGTGGTGTGCACCACACCGATGAGGATCACAACAGTCTGTTTTAATTTGGAAGTAATAGCAGTGGAATGTGACTTCTGATTCCTCAGGGGGAAGCTCCTCAGTCAAAGACTGGAGTACCTCAGAATCAAACAGTTTCATCAGGTGATGGTTCAGAAACCACCAAGGCTGTTGGTACATCAGATACAGAATCTGCGGAAGAAGGCATGGATGTGTACCTGTGGCTTTTGCAGTCATACTTAGCAAATCACTGGGTGATAACTAGGTGGGCCATAAAGTCTTGCATGATTGTAGTAAGGACTTCAGCTGAAGGGACAGAAGAACCAGGCGCACCCAAAGAGAACAAGGATGAAGGAATAGATGGAGCAGAGTGTGACAGGATTCCAGGTTGCAGGCATTTGCACCATCAGTAGGTGCGCTGTAAGGCCTTAGGTACTCATGAAAACCAGACAACTGGAAGCAGGTGAGAGTCAGATGACTGGAGGTGAGTAGGCAAGCAGCAGGAACATATCAAAGATCGAAGACCCATGTGGCCCTTTGAAAGCAGGAGCAACAGTGAGGAGATGAATCCTTGATGCTCCTATGTCAGGAAAGAGCATGAAGTGCGTGCAAAAATCCACCCAGTGGATCACGTAAGTGCTCAGTCCCACAGTGTTAATTCCTTTCATGGCAAAACCAGTGGGAAATGGGGAATTTTATTATAAATGAGGTAGTTCCCACTTCTCATCCCAACCAGATTTCTCACAGTGAGCCCTTGGAGACAGGGCAAACACTGAGGCAATACCAGCAGCTCTGGACTTTGAAAGCACTCCACGGCTAACTTGAATGGAGAACTTTTACTTGACTGGAGTCTAAAAAAGCACCCTTTGTGGAACCCGGAGCACGAAGGTCATTTTCAGGCTATTCTCACAATGTCCTAGTCCAGCATGG
The DNA here is from genome assembly GCF_062004578.1 of Staurois parvus. Taxonomy (NCBI): domain Eukaryota; kingdom Metazoa; phylum Chordata; class Amphibia; order Anura; family Ranidae; genus Staurois; species Staurois parvus. The sequence goes on from NW_028318918.1 coordinate 857,495, forward strand.
TCCAGAAAGCCAGGCTGAGGACGACCATGCCGGATAGTTGCAGTAGAAGAACACACTCTAGCAGTGATTTGGAGAAGACTCTTGATTGAAGAAGAAAAATCTTGATAAGTAAAACAATAAAGTGCTGGCAAAAATAAGTTTGTCTTCCACACAGCAGAGCTGAAGAGAAGATTTTCATCCTCCTACAACACTAGCGAAAAAAAACTGAGGCTTGCTTGTAGTAGGAAAGGTTACCCTTAACTGACCTATATCTTTTCTTTTGTTTGTTAATGTCCATTCCTCCTGTAGGGGGCAGCATAACCCCCTAAAGGTTAAAGACTTTTGTCTCTCAAAGGGCCCCAAGAAAATAATTTTATGGTGAATACAAAAATCCTATTTTTATTGATGCTAAAAAAGAGATTGAAAAATGCCCTAGATAAAGAAGCAAGCTTTGTTTCTCACATTATGTGATCTTTTTTACTCTTGAGAGTTTGCTGAGTGTATCCAGCCTGAGCCTAGATCTAAGATCTTATCACTGCTTCCATGGTGACGTGTATTCACTTCAATCCAAGCTGTACAGCAAAGTTACATAAAAATCTCAATTTCCACACAGATGTAAGAACATTCCCATACATCATAGTGAATATCATTAGTAATGATTTACTTCATAATGACTTCAGCACCAACCCCCATCCATGAAACTAATCTCCACCTACCTATCATCCACCTGTTGGGACGTGCAGCGTGTTGTGGCAGGAGTAAATACTCGGAGTCCAGTTGCGGTGACAGAACTTGTACTAACCAGGGGCAGACTGACCATTTGGAAACGTGGGCACTGCCCGAGGGCCCGGGGTCAGTAGGGGGCCCCATGAGATGCCCCTGGTACCTTTTTCATAGGCTTTTTTGAGTTTGGGCAAGGACACAGGGGCCCCATGATTCACTATTGCTCAGGGGCCCCATGAGTTGTCAGTCCACCCCTGGTACTAATGTCAGAGTTCAACTTTACAAACAGATCAGTGGGAAGGCATCCGGACGGAAAAACTCACAGGTTGTAATGTCAATGTGAAACGGAACAAATCTTGGATGTGCCAACAGTGTCTGTCTCAGAGGGTGGAATGCGGCCTGGCCAGTCTGTATTCAAATGGGAGGACTCCAGGGAGGATGGTGTGTCCCTACCCTACCTCTACTCATCTAGAACCTTTCCCTACCACTGCTCACTTTCCGTGACAGACGGGTAACCTGTCCTGACACTACCCACTCGCAATATATGCACCAAACCGGGGAGCCAGGGTCTTAAAGTGGAAGTAAAGGCAAAACTTAACTAATCCTAAACCTGCTCTCAGTCACATTCTAAGCCTAATCTTTCTAGCCTTGTAAAGAATAAAATGCTAAACTTACATGTTCAGCTGTTGCTCCGGTCTGGTCCTAGGTTGAGCTGTCGGTGGCGGTTTCAGTGTGTAGGAGGAGCACCCGACAACGGAAGCCCATAGTAAGTCTATGGGTGACATCACTTCCCAGGAATTTCCCAGCCGTTGCTGGCTTCCTCCTGCACAGACAGGGTGCCACTGGAGACCGGACCAGATCGGCTGCGCAATAGATAAGCATTTTTTTCTTAACAGGGCTAGACTGATTAGGTTTACAATGCGGCTGAGAGTAGGTTTAGAGTTCGTTAGGTTTTGCCTTTACTTCCACTTTAAATAGACTCTGCCTGACCCAAGATGGCCGCTTGAGTCACATGGATGGCAGCATCCAACCAACTGCTTTCTTAGTAACCCAAGAAAACATAGTAGAGCATTGTTCCTCTTGACTTGCTCTCCTTCTGCCATGCCGCTGCAATTGAGTGCCACCTGCAGTGGAGAAAGTAGACTGCACCTTCCTACAGACCTGTTCAACAAGACTGGCCAATAACGAAGCTCCCTGTGAACATAGCATAACACCAAAATCAGAAAACCCAAGTCATTAATAATGCACAGACAAATTTGTCACTTGGACAGGAAGTAATTGAAGTCTCTCCAGTAGGGGCACAGACAACCATACATGCCTGACAGGTATCCTAACATTTCTCCCATTTAACAAAACAAAACAAAAATCTTTGTTTCAGTTGCTCTACCCATCTTGGGAAGATTTACCATCATTTCCTGATTAGTTTGATACCCATAGACAGGAAGTGAGAGGAAATCAATGTGTACAGGTACAGGCCATGCTTTTATAACAAAAAAAAAAAAACGTATAGTTGGAGTAAGGCTTTTTTTTTTTTAATAACAAACATGTTATACTTACCTGCTCCGTGTAATGGTTTTGCTCAGAGCAGCCCTGATCCTTCCCTTCTGGGGTCTCCCTGGCGCTTTTGGCTCCTCCTGCCTTCCAAGTGCCCCCATAGCAAGCTGCTTGCTATGGGAGCACTTGTGCAGGTTCGATCCCGAGCGGCACTGTGTGTGTCTATTGACGGGGGACTGGGGCAGAGACAAACCTCTCTGTGGCTGCATGGAGAAGCACAGGATCTGGTGGAGGAGTTCTGTCCTCCTTTCTGCTGCTGACTGCTGAGACGGGACAGGGGCAGAGACAAGCCTCTCTGTGGCTGAATAGAGAAGCACAGGATCTGGTGGAGGAGTTCTGTCCTCCCCTCTGCTGACTGCTGAGATGGGACAGGGGCAGAGACAAGCCTCTCTGTGGCTGAATGGAGAAGCACAGGATCTGGTGGAGGAGTTCTGTTCTCCCCTCTGCTGTCTGCTGAGATGGGGAGGAGGCAGAGACAAGCCTCTCTGTGGCTGCATGGAGAAGCACTGGATTTTGTGGAGGAGTTCTGTCCTCACCTCTGCTACCAACTGCTGAGACAGGGAGGGGGCAGAGACAAGCTTCTCTGTGGTTGCAAGCACAGGATCTGGTGGAGGAGTTCTGTCCTCCTCTCTACTGCCGACTGCTGAGACCGGGAGGGGGCAGAGACAAGCCTCTCTGTGATTACAAGGAGAAGTACAGGATCTGTTGGAGGAGTTCTGTCCTCCTCTCTGCTGTCAACTGCTGAGACCACGAGGGGGCAGAGACAAGCCTCTCTGTGGCTGCAAGCACAGGATCTGTTGGAGGAGTTCTGTCCTCCTCTCTACTGCCGACTGCTGAGACCGGGAGGGGGCAGAGACAAGCCTCTCTATGGCTGCAAGCACAGGATCTGGTGAAAGAGTTTTGTCCTCCTCTCTGCTGCCGACTGCTTAGACATGGCGTGGGTGAAGACAAGGTGGGCGCTGCAGCTGCATTAGAGGTGCAAGGGCCACCTGAAATGGCCTGGCCGGCCAGATTCGGCCCACGGGTCTTGTGTTCGACACATGTGGCTTAGAGATATAGAAAAGTGCCGTCTGTCAGAGCAGCCATCTCCTTGCTAGCTGCGTTGTCGGATGGTCATGGCACCCTGGCTGACCCCACAGCACCTAAGAAGATGAGACGTGGTACTACATGCACTTTATCCCCTGAATAACAGGACACATTCAAGTGAGACTTCTTCTTTAAGCAGCATCTTTTAAAGGCTTAGAATGGCTGACAGGTTCACTTAAAAAAAACAAATAAAACCCAAAACAGACGGTGTATACAATCCATGGGAAGAAAGGATCACCTGTAGCATTGCCCATAGCAAGCATTCATATGTGTGCTTTGAATACTAAGCCCTAGTGTAGTAATCTCCAAACTGTGGCCCTGGGGCCGGATTCAGCCCTTTGCTTTCTTTGATCCGTCCCTTGGGGCACTATTCCATTCACTGACACCAATAAAGGGGCATAATTCCTCCCACTGACCCCAGGAAAGAAGCACCATTATTCCCAATGATACCAACAATGAGACACAATTCCTCCCAATGACTAGTGATGGGGCACTATTACTCCCACTGACACCAATGATGGGGCACTATTCCTCCCACTGACACCAATGATGGGGCACTATTCCTCCCACTGACATCACTGATGGGACACAATTCCTCCCACTGATACCACTGATGGGGCACTATTCCTCCCACTGAGACCACTGATGGAACACAATTCCTCCCAATAACACCACTGATGGGGCACTATTCCTCCCACTGACACCACTGATAGGGCACTATTCCTCCCACTGACACCACTGATGGGGCACTATTTCTCCCACTGACACCACTGATGGGGCACTATTCCTCTCACTGAAAGGACACAATTCCTCCCACTGACACCACTGATGGAGCACTATTTCTCCCACTGACACCAATGATGGGGCACTATTTCTCCCACTGACACCACTGATGGGGCACTATTCCTCCCACTGACACCACTGATGGAGCACTATTCCTCCCACTGACACCACTGATGGGGCACTATACCTCCCACTGACAAAACTGATGGGGCACTATTCGTCCCAATGACACCAATGATGGGGCACTAATTCCTCTCACTGACACCAATGATGGGGCACTACTTCTCCCACTGACACCACTGATGAGGCACTACTCCTCCCACTGACACCAACAATGGCAAATTGTTTGCTCCCACATACGCCAGGCCACTTTTTACTCCCACTGTCCCCAGTCCGACCCTCTTAAGTCTGAAAGGACAGTAAACTAGCCCTTATCTTTAGAAAGTTTGGAGACCCCTGCCCTAGTGCAAATGTGGTGTTGCTAGTTGCAACCAATTACATTTCAGCTTTCACTTTTTTTTTTAGCATGAAATAGTTACGGAACCTCTAACTGGCTGTTGTGGGAGGCTTGGCTATTTTTTCATTGTTTAATTGAGCCTCGGTATATACAGAGCGATGGCAGGACACCGCAAGGACTGCAGGACCATTTGCCACCAGTGGATATAATGAATTGTTATTAACACGGCTTGTTTTTATTTGTAGCATCCAGACGGTTTTTTCCTTAAAGACTGCCTAATGGTATTTAAATAGTATTTGGGAAAATGTCCAAACACTCCGTTTTCCAACCAAAGCGGCATATTGCTACCATGTGTGTTTGTATTTTTACCATGTAGAACACATTAGGCCAATGCTACCAAATGTACAGAGATGAAATCACGGGGCGCTGAAAAAAAAAATAAGTGTGCGTGCATGGAGGGGGGAGGGGTATGTTTTGGTAAAATGCGGAGTAGATATGGAACTGATTTGTCCAGGAAAATTAAATATTTATGGTTTATTTTTTTCCATTTGTTCCTAAATAATGCAAATTGACAGAGCAATGAAGCTCAAAGAATTCTGGACAGATGGCTTGGAATTAACTCAAACACACATAAATTAACTGAGCCAGAGTGAAACAGGAAAAAAAAAACATCAACATGAGTTACATTCAAGGCTATGAAGCCAAGTGGATGAAAATTAGCACAATTCTTGACATGGAAAATGAGATACAGAACTTCCTAATGAACACGGCAGCCTCGACCTGGCACTCTGTGTGAACCGGCGCTGTGGTCGCCTTGCCAGACGAAGGCCCGTTACATATTTATGAAGAGCATGGGAGGTCACCTAAGTTCAGTGTTTTGTGGCGGCTCAGATCAAGCTACAATTGTTGTTTGGAAACAGGTAGATAGCTAGACTAGAGGTGCTACAACTGCTGCTGGGGTAATACTCAATATCCATGGCCGTATCCAGTAGAGAGATTTTATTAAATATTTAAAGAGTATGGCTGGCCAAAAGAAATTAAAAAAATAAATAAATCTGAATGTCTCTGTATAAATTCGAAACTGGTATAGAGGCACTCACGGGTCTTGCACAGGAGGTGGATCTATCTCATCTATCTCCTCTGCAAGACTCTTGAGGCACTCACGGGTCTTGCACAGAAGGTGGATCTACCTCATCTACCTCCTCTGCAAGACTCTTGAGGCACTCACGGGTCTTGCACAGGAGGTGGATCTACCTCATCTACCTCCTCTGCAAGACTCTTGAGGCACTCACGGGTCTTGTACAGAAGGTGGATCTACCTCATCTACCTCCTCTGCAAGACTCTTGAGGCACTCACGGGTCTTGTACAGAAGGTGGATCTACCTCATCTACCTCCTCTGCAAGACTCTTGAGGCACTCACGGGTCTTGTACAGAAGGTGGATCTACCTCATCTACCTCCTCTGCAAGACTCTTGAGGCACTCACGGGTCTTGTACAGAAGGTGGATCTACCTCATCTACCTCCTCTGCAAGACTCTTGAGGCACTCACGGGTCTTGCACAGAAGGTGGATCTATCTCATCTACCTCCTCTGCAAGACTCTTGAGGCACTCACGGGTCTTGCACAGAAGGTGGATCTACCTCATCTACCTCCTCTGCAAGACTCTTGAGGCACTCACGGGTCTTGTACAGAAGGTGGATCTACCTCATCTACCTCCTCTGCAAGACTCTTGAGGCACTCACGGGTCTTGCACAGAAGGTGGATCTATCTCATCTACCTCCTCTGCAAGACTCTTGAGGCACTCACGGGTCTTGCACAGAAGGTGGATCTACCTCATCTACCTCCTCTGCAAGACTCTTGAGGCACTCACGGGTCTTGCACAGAAGGTGGATCTATCTCATCTACCTCCTCTGCAAGACTCTTGAGGCACTCACGGGTCTTGCACAGAAGGTGGATCTACCTCATCTACCTCCTCTGCAAGACTCTTGAGTGCCTCTATACCAGTTTTGGATTTCTATGGATTTGTTTCTGGGTGGTATTTAAAGAGTATGGCTGGCCAAAACAAATTAAATCATAGAAATCCATAGAAATCCAAAACTGGTATAAAGGCACTCACGGGTCTTGTACAGAAGGTGGATCTACCTCATCTACCTCCTCTGCAAGATTCTTGAGGCACTCACGGGTCTTGCACAGGAGGTGGATCTACCTCATCTACCTCCTCTGCAAGACTCTTGAGTACCTCTATACCAGTTTTGGATTTCTATGGATTTGTTTCTGAGTGGTATTTAAAGAGTATGGCTGGCCAAAACAAATTAAAAAAAAAATAAATCTGAATGTCTATGTATAAATCCAAAACCGGTATAGAGGCACTTACAGGTCTTGCACAGGAGCTGGATCTACCTCATCTACCTCCTCTGCAAGACTCTTGAGTGCCTCTATACCAGTTTTGGATTTCTATGGATTTGTTTCTGGGTGGTATTTAAAGTGTATGGCTGGCCAAAACAAATTAAATCATAGAAATCCATAGAAATCCAAAACTGGTATAAAGGCACACACGGGTCTTATACAGGAGGTGGATCTACCTCATCTACCTCCTCTGCAAGATTCTTGAGGCACTCACGGGTCTTGCACAGGAGGTGGATCTACCTCATCTACCTCCTCTGCAAGACTCTTGAGTACCTCTATACCAGTTTTGGATTTCTATGGATTTGTTTCTGAGTGGTATTTAAAGAGTATGGCTGGCCAAAACAAATTAAAAAAAAAATAAATCTGAATGTCTCTGTATAAATCCAAAACCGGTATAGAGGCACTTACAGGTCTTGCACAGGAGCTGGATCTACCTCATCTACCTCCTCTGCAAGACTCTTGAGTGCCTCTATACCAGTTTTGGATTTCTATGGATTTGTTTCAGGGTGGTATTTAAAGAGTATGGCTAGCCAAAACAAATTAAATCATAGAAATCCATATAAATCCAAAACTGGTATAAAGGCACTCACAGGTCTTGCACAGGAGGTGGATCTATCACATCTACCTCCTCTGCAAGATTCTTGATTCACTCACGGGTCTTGCACAGGAGGTGGATCTACCTCCTCTGCAAGACTCTTGAGTGCCTCTATACCAATTTTGGATTTCTATGGATTTGTTTCTGGGTGGTATTTAAAGAGTATGGCTGGCCAAAACAAATTAAAAAAATAAATAAATCTGAATGTCTCTGTATAAATCCAGAGGCACTCACGGGTCTTGTACAGGAGGTGGATCTACCTCATCTACCTCCTCTGCAAGACTCTTGAGTGCCTCTATACCAGTTTTGGATTTCTATGGATTTGTTTCTGGGTGAGCATCTGGGCATTTACTTCCAACAGAGAGCCCTGGCTACCTTTGGAACTGTTGAATGTCTCAGTGTGTAGGTACAGTTTAACAAAGGCTATTTTGAGAATGTCGTTTCATGTTTACTGTCCACCTTCGAAAGTGGCTTCCAAATTGAAACTGATTGGGTACTTCTCAAAAAAAGGAAATCCTGAAATTTCCTTTCTGTGCAGTGAAGCACAAGGACGTATATTCACTTCTGTCTTCAGTAACTCTCTATTGAGGAACTTTACTAAGAACAGATGAATACCCATGACCTTAAACCTCTTCTCCTGTGTCCACCATGAATAAATCAGAGGGTTTTCTGCTGCTGGTCAGTATCACTACACTAGAAAATATTCTTTTCAGAGGTGTGAAACTCAAATCCACTGTTGGCAAAACAAGCAAGAGTAATGTACTCAAAGCAATAAGGTGATCATTAATCCTGAAATGGCCATTTATGTAGGCTACTTACAACACCTAGAGAAAGTTAAGGTGGTTTACAGATACCAGAGAAAATCTGGTCATTTTTGCAAATAGCAAGGGATATTTGTATGTTTCAAAGCCCCTCTATGACCTTGGCCAACAGTTTCTGTTGGAAAAAAGTGTCTGTTTAGATAAATAAAATAGAATGATGGGGGAATTTGCCAACTTCTTCCAATTGGATTAAAGATGGGATCAATGCTATAGAGCTTGCTCACTCTACAGGGGTGTTCAAAAAGTCTAGAGATGGCAGAGTGGAGTTGGTCTCGATCCATTTGCTTCGTAACTGTAAAAACACAAACAAGAGAGAGAGCGCACCAGCCTAGCGCATTGTCCCATGGAAACTTTATTACAAAATCAGTAAAATATATGCTCACAAACCATGCAGGTTAACATATCAATTTACTGCTCCATAGCACAGTGGTTTGTCAGATGTAGAGCATTTCCAAAGCCAAAGAAACGCCACCTGGGATCCAGACCAACTTACGTGTTTTGAGGGTAACTTGGCTTTGGAATGCTTTGGGTTAGAAAAACTAATTATTTTTTGACAAGATTTTTCAATAAGTCAAATATTGAAACAAACAAAATTTTTAGGTAAACAAAGTTCAGAGGTAGGATATCCAATGATAGTGACTGTAAGGAAATATGTCTTATTAACTGGCATCCATTTTGTATAAATACTGTATAATAATAATATAATGCCTCCATTTCTGGACGTGTGAACAGATAGTTTCGGTTTTGTAACTTCCCTCTCGTTTTCTTAGACTAGTTTCATTTCTGTAAATGGAACTACCTTATATAGTATCCCTCAACTATTTGCAGTTTCTGTTCTTCATGTAACTATATTGATAAGAATGGAATGTATCATTGGTCATCCTGAGATTAAGCAATGAATACTGAGTTCTGTATAACTGTTCTTGTCATGCATTAAACATTCAGAGATTTATCTTGCACACTTCCGTGTCTGGAGCTTTATTTCTCCCAGGCCTGAGGGTGGAAATAACGAGGACAGGGGCTACAGACATAGGTTGAATCCTTGTAGTGTCAATAACCAACCTATAAAGGGCGCTGTAACTAATGGCAATGACCAAAAGTCCATACGTTTATAAAGTCTTTAGGTGCTCATGGAGATAAAATAGGGGCCACCATCCTTTAGAGCAGGGGTGTCAAACTGACGGCCCTCCAGCTGTTGTGAAACTACAAGTCCCATCATGCCTCTGCCTTTTGGAGTCATGCTTGTAACTGTCAATCTTGCAATGCCTCATATGACTTGTAGTTTGGCAAAAGCTGGAGGGCCGCCAGTTTGGCACCCATGCTTTAGAGTATAGCCAGCTCTGTACAATGGAGAAAAAGGAAGAGAAAAGGAGGCGCCACCGAAGTGCAGTATTTCCATCAATAAGTTTACTGACACAGGATTAAAAACACTCACATAAGTAGGAAAAAATAAAGCTCATGTGCATGTCCATGGGGTCGGCCTGCAGAAGGAGGGAGAGGCTCAAAGCGCGTAGCCTGTCATTTTCTGCAGTCATCTTCCGGCCCTCCTATTCCTCCGGAGACGTTACATCCGCCTGTGCGCTCCATGTTGGTTCGGCATGGTGTTTCTGGTTGGTGCAAGGCGAAACAACCTGGCTTCCATTTCTACAGCCCTTCAGGACTTCGGCTGCCGGTACCTGCAGGACGGAGAGGAGCGACCCCTCATGGCCAGGCAGATGAGTTTTATTTTTACCTACTTCTGTGAGTATTTTTAATCTTGTGTCATTAAACGTGATTATGGAAATACTGCACTTAGGTGGCGCCTCCTTTTCTCTTCCTTCTTCTCCATTAAACAAAATTTTTAACAAATGTAACATTTATGGACCAGAAGCAATGAGAGTCTTAACAGAATGCTATGCACAGATGTCATTTGTCTATGTCCTTGGTAAATCAGATAAGAGAGAGTTCAGAGTGGGACACGGAATATAGATTTTTTCATACTGAGATTCATTTTTTTAACTCTCTACGTAAAAGCGGTTATTTTTTGCTCTTGTCTACTCAAGTGAGAAAAAAAAGATTCCATACTACTGTATACATTTATGTGCGTGTGTACCGAAGCTGTCAAAGAAAACCAAGCTGTAGTAAAATAGAAGTGTGAAAAAATGGACAGCTGTTATCTGTAAATCATTTCTACATAACTAGAATACTATGGACTGGGAGCCACTTGTCTGCAAACCTCCAGGAGCCTATGAGCCCCAATGGACATAAATCCTGTACCTTCAAAGCTGCCAGGCTAAAACAGTTATTGGGAAGCCAATGGCAGGTTTGTTTTGTAAACCAATTCTTGTGATCACTATGATTGGTTATCATAGTGATCACGTGATCAGGAACCAGTCTGAGCAGCTCTCAGTCATTAGGTAAAGACTAGCACTGTTGCAGGATCCTATTTCAGTATAGTGGCATCACGCTAGAGAACGTTAAACTAAGGACCAAGGGTGGAAACAGGGTAAAAGTAATATAAATATAAAGTGCAGCGCTATAATGACAAACATGGAATGAATACAAAAATATTAAATAAAATTATAAGTACGTCAAAAAAAGGGGGAAAAAAAACCCCAAGCCAAAAAAAGTCCCAGTAAAGATGACTTCAGGTGCCCATACACACTAACCAGAGGTGCATGCACTGTGGCAGAGATGGAGTTCAGGATGTAGTCAGGGAACAGAGGTAGATGCAATCCCCGGATTAGTGAAGATCCCCAGACCAAAGTAGCACACGTTCCACTAGACAGCAAGGAAACAATCACAGCTCCACCGGAGAAAACCACCACTCCTCCACTTCACATCAGCGATATCTAGGAGGAGATACTCCCCACAGAGGAATCAAAAGAAATGCCCATGGTAAGGTACAAAATAATACGTTTATTGATGTAAAACAGGATGCATCCAGAAGTGATAAAATAAGCACACGGCTAGCAGACCATGAAAGCTAGCAGTGAAACGAACAAGACTAACCGTCCTGTCAGATGTAGTGGCCGCCGGAGCTCCCTAATGCTCCGACGGCGTGGCGTCAAGGCGTGCACAGGTTCCTCCTTACGCGTTACGTGCCAAGCACATCCTCAGAGAAAAGTAAGGCTTTAAAGATGATAGTATAGCGCATGCTCATATTTTATGTTATTGTTGTGTTTGCCATTAAGTAAAGGCTCCCTTATGACAGTGTAATCCCTGATGGTAGGGTAATCCTCGACGGTAGGGTAATCCCCGATGGTAGGGTAATCCTCGATGGTAGAGTAATCCCCGATGGTAGGGTAATCCTCGATGGTAGGGTAATCCCCGATGGTAGGGTAATCCTCGATGGTAGGGTAATTCCCGATGGTAGGATAATCCTCGATGGTAGGGTAATTCCCGATGGTAGGGTAATCCTCGATGGTAGGGTAATCTTCGATGGTAGGGTAATCCTCGATGGTAGGGGTTGATGACCACCATGCTTCTCATTGGACCTTTTTGGCCACCAAGAAGAGAAACGCGCCCATATGACAGTGTAATCCCCGATGGTAGGGTAATCCTCGATGGTAGGGTAATCCTCGATGGTAGGGGTTGATGACCACCATGCTTCTCATAGGACCTTTTTGGCCACCAAGAAGAGAAACGCTCCCATATGACAGTGTAATCCCCGATGGTAGGGTAATCCTCGATGGTAGGGTAATCCCCGATGGTAGGGTAATCCTCGATGGTAGGGGTTGATGACCACCATGCTTCCCATAGGACCTTTTTGGCCACCAAGAAGAGAAATTGGTTATTCATGTTGCAGTTTTAATAAACCTTCTCTTGGGTTTTTTGGGATACCTTTCCCCAACAGTGTATAGACCAAATGATATACTCATTTTACCACTCCCCAACTGCAAATGTAAATGAACCTTTACTGTTCTGAGCCCCCCTATAAGTCTTATTTCACACTGATGTGCTGTGGTTTACCTGCACTGCGGGTGCAGCTCGGCTGCATCTGAAACTTTCCTGGGTTAGCTGCACTTTGCCATAGACTTCTATTATATCCTGCAGGTGTGATGCACTTTCTGAAAGCACACCAAAACTCCTGCATGCAGAAATTGCACCAAACCTGCAGGATATAGTAGAAGTCTACTAAAAAGCACGGCTAACCTGCAGGAAATGTGTGAAAAACCCACAAAACAGCGCTCCCAACCTATAACTAAATATAGGTATCATATAACGAAAATATAAAAAAAAAAAAAAAAATATATATATATATATATATATATATATATATATATATATATAAAAATAAAATAAATGAAAATTATAATATATAATATTATTATCATTTTAGTTTAATTTATTTTATTTATTTCGTATATATATATATATATATATATATATATTTTCTTTTTTTTTTCGTTATATGATACCTATATTTAGTTATAGGTTGAGAGCGCTGTTTTGTGGGTTTTTCATACATTTGTTACATATAATTTAATGTATTTAAAAAAAGCAGCCCTAATTAAATCATCTATTGGGATTCATGATGTGCGATGATATAGGCTCTGGGATATATTGATAGGTATATCGTTATCACCCTTTTGCCTATATATCTTACATTTAACCTGCAGGTACACTGCACTGCACCCACGGTGTGGGTAATCCGCAGCACACCATAGAACTACAGCTGGACTGCAGCCCTTCATGATGGGAATTTCTCCTCCTGGACATGAACACTGCTGCCTAAGGCTTCAGACTATTTATGCACCCCTCAGCCACCTACTGGGAATACCACCAGGGATTGGCTGGGACCACATAAATATTCAGACTGGGAGTTTGACTTTTCCAGCCAACTACATTCCAAAATCCTCCAGAAGGCAGGGGGAGCAGTCAAACCTGCAACCAGTGACACCTAGAACAGCCCAAAGTAATCACAAACTGCTTCACTGATTACAAGGGAGCCCAAAAGAGCTAAATTTACCTAGCCTAGGTGGTAACCTATCTAGGAGGGTGCTACATGTCCATTAAACTTGATTATGGAAATACTGCACTTAGGTGGCGCCTACTGGGAGCACCAACAGGGATTGGCTGGGACCACATAAATGTTCAGACTGGGAATTTGACTTTTCCAGCCAACTACATTCCAAAATCCTCCAGAAGGCAGGGGGAGCAGTCAAACCTGCAACCAGTGACACCTAGAACAGACCAAAGTAATCACAAGCTGCTTCATTGATTACAGGGGAGCCCAAAAGAGCTAAATTTACCTAGCCTAGGTGGCAACCTATCTAGGAGGGTGCTACATGTCCATTAAACTTGATTATGGAAATACTGCACTTAGGTGGCGCCTACTGGGAGCACCACCATGGATTGGCTGGGACTACATAAATATTCAGACTGGGAATTTGACTTTTCCAGCCAACTACATTCCAAAATCCTTCAGAAGGCAGGGGGAGCAGTCAAACCTGGAACTGGTGACACCTAGAATAGCCCAAAGTAATCACAAGCTGCTTCACTGATTACAGGGGAGCCCAAAAAAGGTAAATTTACCTAGCCTAGGTGGCAACCTATCTAGGAGGGTCCTACATGTCCATTACAGTGCATTCTGCTTATTAAAGGTAAAATGATATCACATACTGTACAGAAAGTAGGAAGGAACTGATTACGGTAACAGAAAAAGTGACGGTGCGAGGTCTCCGAACAAAAGCTGAACGTTCCGTACGATCTGCCCATGCGCAAAGCTTCCTCCTCTTTGTTACTGTTTCAAGTTTTTTTTTTTTTGCAAAGTTTTTACAACCCTTTGTAAGCCCTTAAAATGCTCATTTTTAAACATTTCAGGTTTGTATGAGCCGTTTTAGAGCAGCAATTACAATCTTCCCTGTCCCCTGGCAAGTTCATGCTGGGATGGTGTATGTAAGCGGTTTCAGACATTTTAATACTCCCCGGCGATAAATCTAAAGCTCCCCCTTCTTCCCTCTACAAATGAGCGGTGCAGTATTCCTTTCTAAGCTCTAATTTATGGTGTATATAAAATGCTATAGAGTACTTGTGCATCCTTCTGTGGGAAGGTTTATATTTTTACTGTTTCAAGCTGTTAATTTTTCCATTTAAATATAGCCTTCTGTTTATGTCAACTGCGCCAAGAACATGCCAGGGACTGTTAACAGACATGAGAGAGACGCATGGAGTCCCGGAGGCTGGGGGGTGGGTAGGGGGGGATAATACGAAAGAAAGAGAAAGAGAGAGTGGCTTCCACTCAAGAAGTTTTCAGAAAGTCTAAATATTTTCTCGAAGAAACACAAGTTGAAGCCCAGCTTCACACCCGCAGTGATGGTGCCGTATTATTCACCGCGTCGAGTCTGTTACGTCGTATGCTATGTTCCAATTTCTAAAGCCTAGATTCAGCCAATGTGTTTTCTTTGGTTTTAAATATAAATGGGGAAAAGTTAAAAACGAACTCCGGTTTTGCTATCACTTTAAATAGTTAGTTCTGGGCAAGCTGGCCAAAAAAAAGCTATTTCTTTCACTAATAGATATAGTATGGCCACTGTCAATGCTGTATAAACGCTACTTAGATTGTACACCCTTGAGGGTTAGGGACCTTAGATTGTACGCCCCTTGAGGGTTAGGGACCTTAGATTGTACGCCCCTTGAGGGTTAGGGATTGATGTGAATGTACAATATATATGTAAAGTGCTGCGTAAATTGACGGCGCTATATAAGTACCTGAAATAAATAAATAAATAAATAAATATAGCGTCAGGGATTAGACATTTGCATTTTGTTTAATTTTTTTGGATGAAAGTTTAATTTTTGGAGATTCAGATGTTTACGAATCTCTGAAGGGACATACACTATATTGCTAAAAGTTTTGAGCCTCCTGCTTTTACACACACATGAACTTTAATGGCCCCCCAGTCTTAGTCTGTAGGGTTCAATATTGAGTTGGCCCCGCCCTTTCCACGCACATGACCTTTAATAGCCTCCCAGTCTTAGTCCGTAGGGTTCAATATTGAGTTGGCCCCGCCCTTTCCACGCACATGACCTTTAATGGCCCCCCAGTCTTAGTCCATAGGGTTCAATATTGAGTTGGCCCCGCCCTTTGCAGCTATAATAGCTTCAACTCTTCTGGGAAGGCCGTCCACAAGGTTTAGGAGGATGTCTATGGGAAGGTTGGACCATTCTTCCAGAAGCACATTTGTCAGGTCAGGCACTGATGTCGGGGGAGGAGGCCTGGCTCGCAGTCTCTGCTCTAATTCATCCCAAAAGGTGTTCTATGGGGTTGAGGTCAGGACTCTGTGCAGGACAGTCAAGTTCCTCCACCCCAAACTGGCTCCTCCGTGTCTTTATGGACCTTGCTTTGTGCACTGGTGCGCAGTTATGTTGGAAAAGGAAGGGGCCATCCCCAAACTCTTCCCACAAAGTTGGGAGCATGAAATTGTCCAAAATGTCTCCTTAAGAGTTCCCTTCACTGGAACTAGGGGGCCAAGCCCAACCCCTGAAAAACAACCCCACACCATAATCCCCCTCCACCAAACTTTACACTTGGCACAATGCAGTCAGGCAAGTACCGTTCTCCTGGCCACCGCCAAACCCAGACACGTCCATCGGATTGCCAGACAGAGAAGTGTGATTGGTTACTCCAGAGAACACGTCCCCACTGCTCTAGAGTCCAGTGGCGGCGTGCTTTACACCACGGCATCCAACGCTTTGCATTGCACTTGGTGATGTAAGGCTTGGATGCAGCTGCTCGGCCATGGAAACCCATTCCATGAAGCTCTCTACGCACTGTTGTTGGGCTCATCTGAAGGCCATACCAAGTTTGGAGGTCTTTAGCTATTGACTCTGCAGACAGTTGGCGACTTCTGCGCACTGTGCGCTTCAGCATGCGCTGACCCCGCTCTGTCATGTGACGTGGCCTACCACTTGGTGGCTGAGTTTCTGTTGTTCCCAGTTGCTTCCACTTTGTTATAATCCCACTAACAGTTGAGCGTGGAATATTTAGTAGCCAGGAAATGTCACGGATGGACTTATTGCACAGGTGACCACCTATCACGGGACCACACTTGGAGTCACTGAGCTCCTGAGAGCGACCCATTCTTTCACCAATGTTTGTAGAAGCAGTCTGCATGCCTAGGGGCTTGACTGTATACACCTGTGTCCATGGAGGTGATTGGAACACCTGAATCACATGATTTGGAGGGGGGGGCAATACTTTTGGCAATATAGTACAGTAATGAATATCAACAAATCCAAAGAAAACGTTATAACAAATTTAACAAATGCATTTGTTTCATTCGGATGACGACACATGATGTAATAGTGGTTGAGGCCCATGGGGAAATTAATTCAATTTTCTAATTCGTTTGATAATTTGGATTCGGATAACAAATGGATCCGAATCTCATTCCGAAAAAAATCTGACAAATATATTTTAAAAAAATATATTTTTAAAAATATATATATTTGTTTTAAATATATCCTTCATATTTTTTTAACATATAAAAAAATCATTTTAACATATATTTGTAAATACATTCCAAAAATGTAGATTAAATGTATTTTTAAAGACATACAGTATATTTGAAATGTATTTTAAAAAATATTTTTCATATATTTGGGCAGCACAGTGGCTAAGTGGTTAGCACTTCCGCCTGGCAGTACTTGGGTCACTGGTTCAAATCCCACGCCACCTGCTTGGAGTTTGCATGTTCTCCCTGTGCCTGCGTGGGTTTCCTCCCACACTCCAAAGACATGCTGGTAGGTTAATTGGCTCCTGTCTAAATTGTCCCTAGTATGTGTATGTATGAATGTGAGTTAGGGACCTTAGATTGTACGCCCCTTCAGGGTTAGGGACCTTAGATTGTACACCGCTTGAGGGTTAGGGACCTTAGATTGTACGCCCCTTGAGGGTTAGGGACCTTAGATTGTACGCCCCTTGAGGGTTAGGGACCTTAGATTGTACGCCCCTTGAGGGTTAGGGACCTTAGATTGTACGCCCCTTGAGGGTTAGGGACCTTAGATTGTACGCCCCTTGAGGGTTAGGGACCTTAGATTGTACGCCCCTTGAGGGTTAGGGACCTTAGATTGTACGCCCCTTGAGGGTTAGGGACCTTAGATTGTACGCCCCTTGAGGGTTAGGGACCTTAGATCGTACGCCCCTTGAGGGTTAGGGACCTTAGATCGTACGCCCCTTGAGGGTTAGGGACCTTAGATTGTACGCCCCTTGAGGGTTAGGGACCTTAGATTATACACCCCTTGAGGGTTAGGAACCTTAGATTGTACGCCCCTTGAGGGTTAGGGACCTTAGATTGTATTCCCCTTGAGGGTTAGGGACTGATGTGACTGTACAATATGTAAAGCACTCCGTAAATTGATGGCGTTATATAAGTACGTGAAATAAATAAATAAATATTTTCTAATAAGAACAAATTTCAACATGCAGTATATATATATATATATATTATATATATATATTTATATATATATATATTATATATATATATTTATATATAAATTTAAATATTATTATTATTATACAGGATTTATGTAGCACCAACAGTTTGCGCAGTGCTTTACAATATAAGGGAGACAATACAATTGCAATACATTTCAGTACAGAAGGAATTATTATTATTTTTTATTATTATTATTATTATTTTTTACAGTATTTATATAGCGCCAATAGTTCGCTCAGCGCTGTACATTATAATGGGAGACAATACAATAACAATACAATGCAATACACGAGGGGTTCGAGGGCCCTGCTCCTTGGAGCTGTGGGGGGAGAGATATGTTTTGAAATATATTGAATACGGCCAAAATTGTAGCATTTCAAATATATGTCAATATATTTGGGAAGAATATTTTTAAAATATATTTCCAATACAATTTTCTTCCATGTGTGAATATAATAACAACAAAGGAAAATGGATATATGGGACCTTAAAGTTGCTGTTATATAACCCTGAGGGGAAAACACACACAAAGACATATATAAAAATAACAATTTTATTACAAAATCATTTTGATAAAAGATGGTATATAATCCAGAAAAATAAAAACAAATTGGATGAACCTTCGCAAATGTTATTAACCACCCCATACGCTCCTGACCCCAACCCCATATGCCTTCCCATAAATCAACAGGCATTACATTAATCCAATGATCGATAATAAACTAACGCATTTCGCAATTAAACTTCTTCAGGGGTTCAAGGGGTGTCCAACCACATTAATCATCCAAAATATAAAGAGTAGTAAATAGGTGAAGACCCACGGGAAACAGATATGGAGGCAGGGAAAGGCAAGGAGTCAGATGTGGGGATTCCCAACGGTCCCAGCTATGGAGCATGCGGTGTGGTGTAAGGGGGGAGCACAAGCCAACGTAGCCACAGATAAAAAATATAATGAGACACTGAAAATACAGAAACAGCCAAGCACTGCTTCTAATGAACCGCAAAGCCACCTGTAAAATGTCGCAGATGGAGTAAAGACATAGGCTACTTTCACACTGATCTGCCGCAAAAACGCATAGGCGTTTTTACCACGCTTTTGCCGCACTTTCTGAGCATTTTTTAAGGACATGTGACTTAAAAAAAAGTTCCAAAAACACTTCTTAGAGGCGTTTTTCAGGCATTTTCCATTGATTTCAATGGGAAGAGGCGTTTCTGGGGCATTTTTTTTAACTCCCCAAACATGCCTCAAAGATGTTGCGAGCAGGAGTTTTTACACTGCGCTGCAACGCCCCAATGTGAAAACATTCATAGATATGATTTCACATACACAGGGAAGCAGTTCTCCTGAGCTTTTCAGGCGCTTTTTTTGATGCAAAAACGCTCGAAAAACTCCTCAGTGTGAAAGTCGCCATATATCTGATCTTCACACAAGCTAAGCAATAAATTATTATATTATTATTATACAGGATTTTTTATTATTATTCTTATTATACAGGATTTATATATTATTATTATTATACAGGATTTATATATTATTATTATTATACAGGATTTTTTATTATTATTATTATTATACAGGATTTATATATTATTCTTATTATACAGGATTTATATATTATTATTATTATACAGGATTTATATATTATTATTATACAGGATTTATATATTATTATTATTATACAGGATTTATTATTATTATTATTATTATTATTCAGGATTTATGGCGCCAACAGTTTGCTCAGCGCTTTACAATATAAAGGGAGACAATACAGCAACAATACAGTTCAATACAAGAGGGATAGGAGGGCCCTGATCCTGGGAGCTTACAATCTAGGAGAATAAATGAGCAGGTATATGGGGTATGTGTAAGTCCTCATGCACACGGAATGTTTTGATAACGCTGGTAACGTTAGCCGTGTAAAGTCATGTTAAAAACCGGAGTTTTTCAGCTTTTTTTGCGTTTTTGCATTAGTGTTTAGCAACGTTTTCCTACGTTTTTCCACGTTTGCATTTGTTTTTTGGGTAAAGTAAAAAAGCCCCAAAACGTTGGTTTGCGGCGTTTTACAGCGTTTTTCAGCGTTAGTCCTCATGCACACGGGACGTTTTTACAGTTTTTGATTTTTTTTTCCTACAGCCAGTAAAACCCCCAGCATGTTATCCTATGTTTCCATACACACATAGACTGGAATCAACGTTTTTTGGCTGGGATGTTTTTTGGCTGGAAACCCAGGACTAGTGGGTTTCTAGAGGAGTTTTTTAGCTGTAAAAATGCCCTAACACTGAAAAACGCAGAAAAACGCAATAAAATGCAGTAAAACGCTGCAAGCCGGAATTTTTTGAATTCTTTTGACCAAAAGCTAAACGCTAATGCAAAAACACTAATAAAAGTTGAAAAACTTTTTCAGCGGGAACGTGGGGGAACACAGGCACCTGCAGCACTGAATGTATGTAATGGCGAGGGGTGCTGGGGTGTGCTGGAGGGTCTATTGATACTGGCTGCTGGGGGATCCATTGTCACTGGAGGAGATCTATTTTTGTGTGGTGGTCTATTATTGCTGAGGAAGTCTTTTGCTGCTGGAGAGGGATCTATTGTTGCTGGGAGATCAATTGTTGCTGGAAAGGATCTACTTTTGAGGGAGATGTCTATTGTTGTTTGCTGATGGGAGATCTGTTGTTGCGGCTGGGGGTCTATTGTTGCTGGGGTGGCATTTTGTTGCAGGGGTCCATTGTTGCTGGGGGAATCTATTGTTGCTGGGGTGGCTATATTTGCTAGATGCAGGGGATCTATTTTACTGTTTTTCTTGTTATCATTTACAAATTTCATACAAAATTATACTTGGCCCTTTATTCTCCAAAAGGAGCTGTACTGGGAGGTGAGTAGAGGGTGGAATTGTGGGACGGTGCTCAGAGGTGGGTAGGGGGTGGAACTGAGGGACAGTGCTCAGAGGTAGGTAGGGGGTGGAACTGAGGGACTGTGCTTAGAGGTGGGTAGGGGGTGGAACTGAGGGACAGTGCTCAGAGGTGGGTAGGGGGTAGAACTGAGGGACGGTGCTCAGAGGTGAGTAGGGGGTGGAACTGAGGGATGATGCTCAGAGGTGTGTAGGGGGTGGAACTGTGGGACGGTGCTCAGAGGTGGGTAGGGGGTGGGACTGAGGGACAGTGCTCAGAGGTGGGTAGGGGGTGGGACTAAGGGACGGTGCTTAAAGGTGGGTAGGGGGTGGAACTGAGGGACGGTGCTCAGAGGTGAGTAGGGGGTGGAACTGAGGTATGGTGCTCAGAGTTGAGTAGGGGGTGGAACTGAGGGACGGTGCTCAGAGGTGGGTAGGGGGTGGAACTGAGGGATGGTGCTCAGAGGTGGGTAGGGGGTGGAACTGAGGGACGGTGCTTAGAGGTGGGTATGTGATAGAACTGGGGGACAGTGCTCAGAGGTGGGTAGGTGTTGGAACTGAGGGACGGTGCTCAGAGGTGGGTAGGGGGTGGAACTGAGGGATGGTGCTCAGAGGTGGGTAGGGGGTGGAACTGAGGGATGGTGCTCAGAGGTGGGTAGGGGGTGGAACTGAGGGACGGTGCTTAGAGGTGGGTAGGGGTGGAACTGAGGCACGGTGCTCAGAGGTGGGTAGGGGGTGGAACTGAGGGACGGTGCTCGGAGGTGGGTAGGTGATGGAACTGAGGGACGGTGCTCAGAGGTGGGTAGGGGGTGGAAACAAGGGGTGATTCAGAAGGGGAGAGTTCCTGCACCTATTCTCTGAAAAAAAAAGCCCTGGTTGGGACATTGCATTGACAGGACAAGTCCTGCAAGGTCCAGCAACTCCGGCATCCCATTGCCAGAAGCTACTGAACCACCAAAAACAACCAAGCTTCTCTCACAGGCTGAGAACCAAAGTGTCACATACAAGGCAGGAGGATTTTCTGACGAATGCCAGTGAAAGGGCGTCTTTTCATTTTTCGTAAGAAAAGCTAAAAATGTTATTTTAACTTCCAAATCCTCAAGTACACCAAAAGGTATTCTGCACTAAGAACCCGGACAGAATCCCAACGTCAATGAAAGCAAAGCGCAAGGTCTGGCTCACTGAGTCATCTATAACAAGTGGAAGCGCAGTATATCAGTTCATACAGGATAAGTGAGAGCATAACGAACGCCAATTCCACGTCGCCATTGACTGGAGTACAGCGCCAAATAGATAGAAAATCACTCTCTTCCTCTCCACTCATCTGAACCTGTCTGCAGGAATCTGTGGTCTTGTTGTACGGTCAGGAAGGTCATGGAGATGCCTGCTAATGGCGAATGACTTTATTATTAGATATTTTATTTTATCTCGGCAGAGGAAACACGGTGGCAGCTCCCACTGATTTTAATAAACGGCGAGTATGCAGAGAAATGAGCCGCTCTGGATGCCTGCAATGACTTATGTACACATGTTTTACTGCATGCTGATCGGCAATATAAAAATCACAGTCTTAGCTTTGCTGATCATTCTTTTTCTTTTTTTTGTTGCAAAAACTCAGCTTTAATTATCTTTTCTCGATCTCTGCCTTCCAACAATTGGGACATATGAGAATTTTTAGTACATCCAGTGCTTTGTTGTATTTGCAGCGAACGGTGGTATACACTATATTGCCAAAAGTATTGGGCCGCCTGCCTTTCCACACACATAGACTTTAATGGCCCCCCAGTCTTAGTCCGTAGGGTTCAATATTGAGTTGGCCCCGTCCTTTGCAGCTATAACAGCTTCAACTCTTCTGGGAAGGCCGTCCACAAGGTTTAGGAGGGTGTCTATGGGAAGGTTGGACCATTCTTCCAGAAACACATTTGTCAGGTCAGGCACTGATGTCGGGGGAGGAGGCCTGGCTCGCAGTCTCCGCTCTAATTCATCCCAAAGGTGTTCTATGGGGTTGAGGTCAGGACTCTGTGCAGGCCAATCAAGTTCCTCCACCCCAAACTGGCTCCTCCATGTCTTTATGGACCTTGCTTTGTGCACTGGTGGGCAGTCATGTTGGAACAGGAAGGGGCCATCCCCAAACTCTTCCCACAAAGTTGGGAGCATGAAATTGTCCGAAATGTCTTGGTATGCTGATGCCTTAAGAGTTCCCTTCACTGGAACTAGGGGGCCAAGCCCAAGCCCTGAAAATCAACCCCACACCATAATAACCCCCTCCACCGTACTCTACACTTGGCACAATGCAGTCCGGCAGGTACCATTCTCCTGATAACCGCCAAACCCAGACATGTCCATCGGATTGCCAGACAGAGAAGTGTGATTGGTCACTCCAGTGGGATATAATTTCCCAACGATGAGGAAATATTCTTTCAATTGACACCACTGATGAGGCACCATTCCTTCCACAGACATCAACAGCAGGAAATCATTCTTCCAGCTGACATCAGTGATTGGACACTATTCCTTCCACTGACACCAATGATGGGGCACTATTCCTTCCACTGATAGCAATGATGGGGCACTATTCCTCCCAGTGATACCAATGATGGGGCACTATTCCTCCCAGTGATACCAATGATGGGGCACTATTCCTCCCACTGATACCAATGATGGGGCACTATTCCTCCCACTGATACCAATGATGGGGCACTATTCCTCCCACTGATACCAATGGTGGGGCACTATTCCTCCCAATGATACCAATGATGGAGCACTATTCCTCCCACTGATACCAATGATGGGGCACTATTCCTCCCACTGATACCAATGATGGGGCACTATTCCTCCCACTGATACCAATGATGGGGCACTATTCCTCCCACTGATACCAATGATGGGGCACTATTCCTCTCACTGATACCAATGATGGGGCACTATTCCTCCCACTGATACCAATGATGGGGCACTATTCCTCCCACTGATACCAATGATGGGGCACTATTCCTCCCACTGATACCAATGATGGGACACTATTCCCCCCACTGATACAAATGATGGGACACTATTCCTCCCACTGATACCAATGATGGGGCACTATTCCTCCCACTGACACCAATGATGGGGCACTAGTCCTCCCATTGACACCAATAATTAAGCGCCATTCCTTCCACAGACACCAACAGTGGGATATAATTCCTCCCACTGACATCAATGATGGGGCACTATCCTTCCAAAGACACCCATGATAAAGCACTATTCCTCCCAAAAACACCAATCATGGGGCACTATTCCTCCCACTGACACCAAAGATGGGGCACTGTTCCTTCCACCAACACCAATGATGAGATGAGGGGGCACTATTCTTCCCATTGATACCCACAATGGAGAACTATTCCTCTCACTGACACCAACGACGGGGCACTATTCCTAGAAAATCCATATTTAAAATATAGTGTGGGTGGACCTTGTTCTGATTCTCAGCTGCTACCTCTCTGATCTCTCTCACCAGACGGTAAATTCTTGGATGTGTATGGAGGAGTGACTGGTACAAAAGTTCATCTTACGTGAAGAACTTTTTGAAACGTTTAATATTTAAGAGTATCAAATACAGCCAATGTGTTTCGGGGAAAAAAAAGCCACCCCCTTCTTCAGGGCTTCAGCAGTCAATTAAAGCGGTTGTAAACTGTTCCATATCCCGAGTGAAGTGACTGGCCTCAGGTGATACACAGAAGTGGAACAAATCCTCCTACATAAGTTGTACCTCTTTATCAGCACAATCTTTTCTCAACATCCATTCAAACTCATGCTTATAGCAGAGGAAGGAGGCAGTGAACAGAAATGACACTTAGTGCTCTGGATTGAGACAAGTACACACTATAGAGGGATATGCTTTGTTCATATTTCATGCTTGAAGTTTACAACCACTTTAACCCCCCTGGCGGTATTCCTGAGTGTAGCTCGGGGTAAAGTTTCAGTACCAAAAGTGGTAACCCCGAGCTACACTCGGGAATACACTGCAGCGTTGCTCAGGGATCTCTTCTTCACTTACCTTGTCCTGCGCTCCCATGATGTCCCTCCTGCAGTGTCCCCGGCAATGTCCTCCGGCCAATGTCAGCATCTGTCTTCTGGGTTCCGTTCCCTGCGACGTCGGGACGTACGGGGGACGGAACGGCGGGAAATTCAAAAATATGAAAAAGTGACATTCACTAAATTCACTAAAATCACATAGTATAACATTCCTGTATCAACCCATTTCACATACATTTTGTCCCGAGTGCTTTGTCCGGCGCCCTGCCTGCATTTTTACTGTTCTTTCTGCCTGGAAACTGAGAAACGTCCGTGGCGTCCAAAAAGCGTCCCTTTAGGTCAAAAGCGGTTTTAGACCGGCTAGAGAACAGTGATAGTAAATCAGAACCACTTGCAGAATTGAGTGATAATGATTCGTGGGGGAAATTCCTCATCAGACACTGAAAACGATTCTGCGACTTTGCTCAGCGATGTGCGAACTTGACGCTCTATTTCAAATTTCAGTGTTTTTGGTTTGATTATATTATTGAATTAAATTTATTATTATATTATTATTTTTTATGATTATTTATTTAATTATAATTTATGATTTTGTGTTTCAAATTTTATCATACCCGGGATGTTTACTAGACTCTTGTTCGGACAGATTTCAGTGAGTTATTCCTAAAAATTAAAGGCCTACAATAAAAAAAACAACATATTTCCATGCAAAAAAATGTACCGCTTTAAGCACAGAAATATGGACATAATCAGACCGCTAGGGAGGTTAATAGAATCCCAACAGAATGCACTGAAGGACCTGTGTTAAGGTTTGATGAAGACTAGCAAGTCCCGATGGCACTAAAGGCGTCTGGTTGAATTGTTGTCAAGATACACTAGCCTTCATTGCACCTTAACACAGGTCCCATAGTACATTCTGCAAAATTCTATAAAATAAACTGTAAATGGTGTCCACAGCATGCAGCTTCACCCAAAGTGGAAACCAAACGACCGCTTACCAGCTCATGTTGACCATCTTAAAATGAGAATGGTCTCAATGCGCTCTAGAATTGTCTCATGGATGTTGATGGTATCTTACAACCCTTAAACAACTTCTCCAATGATAATATCCAAAGACGTCTTCCAAGGGCCTGTGTTCTTGAAAGATGTCTTTTGATGATGAAACGCGTCCGTCAGAGTCTCCGACTGACGTCATTGCGCTCCCAAGCCGGCTTGGTGATAGTATTCACACTATTACATTATTCCTTAGTGCCTTCTGTTGTAAATTTATTAGCATCAATGGCTCAAGCCCTGAAGAAGTGAGGAGGCTTTCTCTCCCCGAAACGCATTGGGTGTATTTGACGCTCTTAACCAATAAATGTTATAAAAACTGAATTTTAAATATTTCAAGTTGAACTAATTTTTGATGAAACGCATCCGTCAGAGCCTCCGACTGACGTCATTGCGCTCCCGGCAGTGTTCGCTACAAGCTTGGTAATAGTATTCACACTATTACATTACAGTATTCCTTAGTGCCTCCTGTTGTAAATTTATTACCGTCAGTGGCTCAAGCCCTGAAGGAGTGAGCAGGCTTTCTCTCCCCGAAACGCATTGGGTGTATTTGATGCTCTTAACCACCTCCCGTCCGGCCCATGTATATAAACGGCTGGACGGTGGCACTGCAGGGTCGGGTGGCTGTTTATAAACGGCCTCCCCGCACCCTGCTTGTGTGCGCTCCCTGGGAGCACGCAGCACCGCGATCCGGTGCCTGCTGTGTCCTCCGGACACAGTGAAACACCGATCGTCGGAGGGGACCTCCCCATCATGTGATCACTGATTGGCCAATGCAAAGTAGTAAGCAAGATGTCACTTGAGACATCATTGCTTACTACGTGTGAAATCTGTGAATGATCACAGAGGTCACATGGTACAAGGCTATTCACAACACCCTTTTACCATGTGACAAGCTGTGACCAATCACAGCTCACTTAGTAGTTCTCAATGGCTGCAAGAATGCAGCCAGAGAGAAGGAGAAATGATTGCTTTTACATCCTATATGGGTGTAAAAGCAATCAGTGTAAAAAAAAAAAAAAAAACTTCCTCACCCCCCACAAGTAGTACAGTGTCACCATGGTGACACTGTACTGCTAGGGCGACAGTATGTAAAAAAATAAAAATAAATAATAATATAAAAAAATAAAATAAAAATGTAAAAAAAACGTTTAAAAATTATAATTTTTGGTTAAACTAATTTGGCTTATTTTTTTTTTTTTAACTAAAAAGATAACAGAATAAATTTTGGCCAA
This sequence comes from Staurois parvus, assembly GCF_062004578.1. Classification (NCBI taxonomy): domain Eukaryota; kingdom Metazoa; phylum Chordata; class Amphibia; order Anura; family Ranidae; genus Staurois; species Staurois parvus. Next base: position 884,512 of record NW_028318918.1, read on the forward strand.
GATTTATAATGAAATATTATTTATTTGCAAAATTTTATAAGAAAAACCCTTTTTTTCTAAATTTTGGGACATTTTCCTTTACATAGCAAAAAAAATAAAAATCCCAGTGGTGAATAAATACCACTAAAATAAATCTTTATCTGTCTCAAAAAAATGGTAAACAGTTTAACAATTCAGTGTTGCATGACCGCGCAATTGTCATTCAAAGTGTGATAGCGCTGAAAGCTGAAAATTGCCCTGGACAGGAAGGGGGTTAAAGTGTCCGGACAGGAAGAGGTTATTATTATTACATCGAGTTTATATAGCGCCAAAGGGTTTACTCAGCGCTGTAAAATGTTATATGCAATACATGTTATAAAAACCGAATTTGAAATATTTCAAGTTAAGTAAATTTTTGTAGCAGGCACTCCTCTGTACACATCCAGGAATTTACCACCGGGGAAGCTGAAAATCACTGTGGTAGTGAAAGCGACTACAGCAGTGGTTCTCAACCTGTGGGTTGCGACCCCTTTGGGGGTCGAACGACCCTTTCACAGGGGTCGCCTAAGACCATTGGAAAACACATATTTCCGATGTGTAAAGAGCAACTGCTGTGTAGAAAGCAGCTACTGTGTTGAAGGCAGCTACTGTGTTGAAGGCAGCTACTGTGTAGAAAGCAGCAGTATTGGAGGTAAAACGACACTTCATGAATTATAATTACTGGGTAAATAATTTTATGGTTGGGGGTCACCACAACATGAGGAACTGTATTAAAGGGTCACGGCATTAGGAAGGTTGAGAACCACTGGACTACAGTGATTGCCGTGATCTTCCAGGTCCTTTGCGAGCAGCTGCCCCGCTGCCTACTGACCATAGGGGATTGCTTGTGCAGCGCTGCCACCATACACAGAATGCCTTGTGTTCTTTTTTTCAATGGGTGATGTGGAGAGGAAGGGCAATGACATCGTGATCTCCATCTCATCCAATTAGTGAACGTCTTGTATTTCTTGGAATAAATACAAGGTATTCTGTGAATGGTGGCGGTGCGATTGTCAGCCCAGGTGTGAGATAGGCCTACTTAGGTCCACGCTCACCACTTTAACTCTACGATGGTGTTTGATTAAACTTTAAAGAATGAAGGACTTTTTTTTTTTAGCTGGTCAGTCCTCTCGGCTTACTGCCAACTCTAAACAGGCCAGCTGTCTGTCTGAAAATATCATACCATCACCACGTTTATTCATGTGATAACAGATGCTGACATTGTATTACCGAATCTTCCCTCCCGACTTCTTCAACATTTTACTTGTTCAACTGGCCGTGACAGCTGTTTATATACAGGGGTTGAGTATGGGCAGATCTCATCTGAAATAGCCGACACTGCTGATATACTCACCTTTCATGTGAACCCCTTAGTGAAGGACTACTATAAGCTATCACAAAGACCCTCATGTATAAACCATTTCCGTCAGAACAGGGAAGAAGCCTCGGATCGCATGGCTGAAGGATAACGCCGCTCATCCATTCAACCTTTATGTCCAGGCAAAGGGTTGGGTGCAGGGGCGGACTGACCATTGGTAAACTCGGGCACTGCCCGAGGGCCAAGGTTCAGTAGGGGGCCCCATGAGATGCCCCTGGTACCTTTTTCATAGGCTTTTTTGAGTTTGGGCAAGGACACAGGGGCCCCATGATCCCCTATTGCCCGGGGGCCCCATGAGTTGTCAGTCCACCCCTGGTTGGGTGCTCAGGCTATACCATGTAGCGCTACCCTCGTGACGACCGCTGTGTTGTGGGTATCCCTAAGATTCCCTCCGCACAGCCAGGCAACAGGTGTTTTTGCATACAAAGACAGTGGCCAGTCCATGGGCTTGGTTTTTTAAAATTTTATTATGGGAATTCAACTTGGATAGGGAAAAGGGATTACGGGATGCCCAATTTGACTTGAAAGAATGGAAGGGGGCAAGGGCGGACTGACAACTCATGGGGCCCCCAGGCAATAGGGGATCATAGGGCTCCTGTGTCCTTCCCAAACTCAAAAAAGCCTATGAAAAAGGTACCAGGGGCATCTCATGGGGCCCCCCTAAGGACCCCAGGCCCTCGGGCAGTGCCCGAGTTTCCAAATGGTCAGTCCGCCCCTGGAAGGGGGACACTTCAATCCTATGTACACAGCAGATCCTGGACTGTTCTTTTCCTGAAAGCTGTCAGTCGTTGCGGATCGGTAGCAGCTGCCCCTTACGGGAGAGGAACTAGCAGTCCCTCAAATATCACTTTACTTCTCGTAGCTACATCTTCTTTCCCCCTTACAGAGCTGCTCCCAGCTCCACAGCCTGCAAGCACTACCAGCCCTCCTGGCTTCTAGGAAGGTCTCCTGAGACCAGGACAAAGGATTGAGCCCAATGCTGTCCTTAGTAGTGGGAGTGCAGGGGATCTGATTGACTGGAACACATAAGATCCCCAAGGAAGCCATCTCATTTATCTCTCTTTCTCTCTAACATATGATTTTTAATTCATCCCAATTTTCAAAGGCAACCTATTGCCCTTTTGTAGAGGTATACCGTGGAGGATTATGTTTACTCAGATATTTATTTTATTTATTTCAGGTACTTATATAGCGCCGTCAATTTATGCAGCACTTTACATATATATTGTACATTCACATCAGTCCCTAACCCTCAAGTGGTGTACAATCTAAGGTCCCTAATTCACATTCATATACAAGGGCCAATTTAGACAGGATCAAATTAATCTACCAGCATTTCTTTAGAGTGTGGGAGGAAACCGGAGTACCTGGAGGAAACCCACACAGGCACAGGGAGAACATGCAAACTCCAGGCAGGAGGTGCCGTGGCTGGGATTCGAACCAACGACCCGAGTACTGCCAGGCGGAAGTGCTTACCATTTAGACACTGTGCTGCCCAAGATATGGAGATATTTCTTCTGTATCAGAGGGAATAGTATGGCTATAGTGATAGAGATGTCATATAAGGTCAACAAGGCCAAATGGTTCCTAAATCTTCCTTTTGTGTTCCGTCCAGAAGCACAGGTGGCATCCCTCCACCCTGTTTCTGCTGCTCCCAGCCTTAGTCATGATCCAATATTCCATTGTGGAATCATACATACATGCACATTCCAGGAGTAGGCAAGAGTGAAACTGGAGATTGGTAACATCATAGGTCAAAGCATATATCTCTAGTACACCATGGATCTTCAGGATAATGTCCAAACATTTATTAAGATGACCTTATCACAGCTGTAGGGTGCAATATTTCGGGGCCAAGCAGTACCCCTTCATCACATGCCTAATGAAGGGGTTCTACGTGGAATGAAACATTGCACCTTACTGCTGTGATGTAATCACCTTAAAAAAACTTTGGACATTATCTTGAAGATCCATGGAGTAGTGGTGACATATGCTTCAACCTTATGCAGACCATAGATGGGTCGAAAATCGCCTGATTTTTCGGCCAAAAAAAAAATTGGTCGATTTTCACACCGTTAATGGGTTAATTGGTCGGCCGTTTTTCTGGATTTTGGCACATTTTTTTAATCAGTAAAGTTGGAAAAAAAATCAGGTGATTTTGCCGATCGGCCGATTTTCGCGGCAATGATGGGCAAATTGACCAATCTTTTTACCGATAAAAAATCTGCGCATGAGCCGTGACCTGCATGAAAAAGAAGAAGAAGAAAAAGAAGATGAAGAAGAAAAAAAGAAGAAGAAAAAGAAGAAGAAAAAGAAGAAAAAAGAAGAAGAAAAAGAAGACAATGAAGAAAAAGAAGAAAAAGAAGAAGAAAAGAAGAAAAAGAAGAAGAAAAAGAAGACGAAGAAGAAAAAGAAGAGGAAAAAGAAAAAGAAGAGGAAAAAGAAGACAAAGAAGAGAAAAAAAAGAAGAAAAAGAAGAGAAAAAGAAGACAAAGAAGAGAAGAAAAAGAAGACAAAGAAGAGAAAAAGAAGACGAAGAAGAAAAAGAAGAGGAAAAAGAAGATAAAAAAAGAAGAAGAAGAAGAAGAAAAGAAAAAGAAGAAGAAGAGAAGAAAAAGAAGAAGCAGAAAAAGAAAAAGAAGAAGAGGAAGAAAAGAAAAAGGAGTAGAAAAAGAAGAAAAAGAAGAAGAAAAGAAGAAAAAAGAAAAAAAAGAGAAGAAAAAGAAGAAGAAGAAAAAGAAGAAGAGGAAAAAGAAGAAGAAAAAGAAGAAGAAAAAGAAGAGGAAGAAGAAGAATTCCAGTCCGCTATTATATTTGACATGAAAAAGTATAGCGGTTGCAACATTGTATCTATTTGTATCCGAAAAAAAAATCTGTATCCAAAATGGATACAAATAGATACATTGTTGCAATCGCTATACTTTTTAATGTGAAATATAATAGCGGGGCTCTCTGCAGGGACAGAAGTAATTAAATGCCGGCCGTAGACGGGACGAAAATCAGCCGATTTTTTTTACCGTTGGTGGTAACGTTGGCCTATTGAACGACCGATTTTTCGTTTTGTTAAAAAAAGGCCGGTTTTTGACCCATCTATGGCCTGCATTAGTCATAACCTCCAGATTGGCTGCCGAAGGCAATGAACTTTTCATGACCAAGACCCAAAGTGTTAACGCAGGGGACAGACGGAGGTAGAAACCCTACCTGTGCCATCATGCATTCAATCTTTTTCTCTCGTTTTTTCCTTTTATTGCCACGGAGAGGCCTCAATAGGACATTAATTGATTAAATTGGCCAAGCAGTGCAAACTAGGTTCCTGCGCTAAGTGTACACGTGGGTTTCTACAAATGTTTTATATCCTCTCTGGCATTCTGATTCTCTTTATATTTCTCCAAGCTGACATAAAAGTTGGAGAATGTCATGCCATGCGACTGGTAGAACCCTAGGCTCGTGCAATATAGGCGACTCTCCTAAATGCCTATATATGTCACTTATCAAGAAAGCGGAATGTTCGTGTCGGGCTCACGTCGCTATGATTTATAGACCCGTGGACTCTTAAATTGAGTAGCTGTGTAGAAGTGTTGATGACTGTAGCTACTGTACAAGCCAAAAACATCGAGGCCGTTTTCTGTCTGCATCCTGTTGTGTTGCAATTAACCGCTTCGCTTTCAGGCCTCTACGGCAAAGAAGCCTCTTTATTTGGCCGCGGCGGAGGCCTAGTAAATTCAAAAACGCATCAGCGTGCTTGGCGCCTGTCCATCGCGTGGGGCTTTAAATTCCGCCAGACGCAAGTTTCACCCTTTGTTTCCTGTTTAGAAAGCTAAAGGAGCTGGTGAGGCAAGGGATCCCAACAAGATGCTCTTTGTATTAATCTAATTAATGATAGAACTGGGCAGCAGACGCCGCTAAGGGAAGTTTGTGTTAATAATTGTGTATTTAAACATGGCGAGCGTGTCAAAGACACACTGTGTGGTGCCCCCCCTCCCCTCCCTTCCCTGTCCATCTAACATCTCGATATTTTTCCATGTGACATTTCTCTCCTGCGCAGAGTTCGTCGTTTAGGCGGGACGGAGGAGACACAAGCTACGGGGGATTAATTGGCCAGAAAGGAGCGCGTCCAGTAGAAAGAGGGATTTCTGTGCGGCGCATATACTGGGAGAGCTGTTCTAGCCAGGTAACACGAGCCGCTGTTTTCATTTGCGCGTTCGGGAGGACAACTGTCGGAACGGCGGTTCTAAGTATAGTTCGCCCATCTGTCACGTCGAAAAAAAAAAAATAAAGGGTGTTTTGAAAAAGCTAATTAGAAAAACGAGCGCGTTGATACGTGTGTCGAATCACACATATTTTGTATGCTGAACAAGCGTGACCAGAACAGTTTACAACGTTGTTATTAACCCACTGAGGGAAGGGAAGACACACACAGAAGGGAAATTAATTATAATTTCAATGGATAGAGGAATTCTGAAGAATATGTAGGATGACCTGCTGGCCTCCGCTTCTGAAAACGCTGGTTGCTTGGCTGTCATGATGATGCCAGGCACAGCTTAATAGTATCATAGGTCCCTGGGCAAAGTAATGCAATAGGCCCCCCCCCCCGCCCACCAGCCTGCCCCAATTTACATACTTATTCTCAAGAATTTAAGTATATTAGTTGATAGGATTAAACATTCATACTTTGATACACTGCTGCAAAGATTTAAAAAAATAAGAAAATATGCCATAAATCAAGGACTAATCAACGCAAATATCCAAACAATATAAAAATTTAGTAGAGCAGAGGACATGGCATCAGAAGGGCAGGGGGAGGCAGGAAGCATAGTACGGGGGGGGGGGCACAGTACAGGGGGGCAGAAGGGCAGGGGGAGGCAGGGAGTACAGTACGGGGGAGCACACTACAGGGGGGCAGAAGGGCAGGGGGAGGCAGGAAGTACAGTATGGGGGAGCACAGTACAGGGGGGCAGAAGGGCAGGGGGAGGCAGGAAGTACAGTATGGGGGAGCACAGTACAGGGGGGCAGAAGGGCAGGGGGAGGCAGGAAGCATAGTACGGGGAAGCACAGTACAGGGGGGCAGAAGGGCAGGGGGAGGCAGGAAGTACAGTACGGGGGAGCACAGCACAGGGGGGCAGAAGGGCAGGGGGAGGCGGGAAGTACAGTACGGGGGAGCACACTACAGGGGGGCAGAAGGGCAGGGGGAGGCAGGAAGTACAGTATGGGGGAGCACAGTACAGGGGGGCAGAAGGGCAGAGGGAGGCAGGAAGTACAGTACGGGGGTGCACAGTACAGGGGGACAGAAGGGCAGGGGGAGGCAGGAAGTACAGTACGGGGAAGCACAGTACAGGGGGACAGAAGGGCAGGGGGAGGCAGGAAGTACAGTACGGGGGAGCACACTACAGGGGGGCAGAAGGGCAGGGGGAGGCGGGAAGTACAGTACGAAGGGGCACACTACAGGGGGGCAGAAGGGCAGGGGGAGGAAGGAAGTACAGTATGGGGGTGCACAGTACAGGGGGACAGAAGGGCAGGGGGAGGCAGGAAGTACAGTACGGGGAAGCACAGTACAGGGGGACAGAAGGGCAGGGGGAGGCAGGAAGTACAGTACGGGGGAGCACACTACAGGGGGGCAGAAGGGCAGGGGGAGGCAGGAAGTACAGTACGGGGGGGCACAGTACACGGGGGCAGAAGGGCAGGGGGAGGCAGGAAGTACAGTACAGGGGAGCACAGTACAGGGGGGCAGAAGGGCAAGGTGAGGCAGGAAGTATAGTAAGGGGGAGCACAGTATAGGGGGGAAGAAGGGCAGGGGGAGGCAGGAAATACAGTACGGTCCACACTGGCACTGTCTACACCTCCCTCATCTGAGTGCCTCCTTAGCAAGCCATGTGCAAAGGAGGCACCCATGTGTGTGTGCTCCTGAACTGGGCTGCGTGCATCTATAGATAGGCACAGCGCCAGTAAGCCATGCTGCCCTCCCCCTTCTCACAGCAGTTTGACTGACATCAGCAGGACCCTATGACAGTTAATGTCCTCAGTGTCCCCTGTGAGACCAGGAAGCAAGAGGAGCAGTGGTGCAGCCAAAACAGTGCTAGGTAAGTGACAGGAATCAGGTAAGTGTTTAGGGATGTGGGTGTGTAGATCAGGTAGTGGGGCATTTATTGCCTTAAAACAGAGACTGCTGGAATGACTGCACTCTTCTGCATGTGCAGGAGTGATGTAATGATGTCGTCCCTAGCCAGCCAATAAAATGGCTGCATCCTGGCACCTGGAGTAAGCCATGAAGAGATAGGAGATAGAAGAGACCGGTGCCGGTGAGGGATCTTGGACTGTTGAAGGAGAGATATACAGTATATTCAGACTTTAGTTCTGCTTTAGGGCTATGATCAACTAGGATACCCAGGTCTCTCTCCATCATTCACCTATCCAATGTCAATATTTAGTCCCAGTGTTGAGTCCACAGCTCACCATAGAGAGTTGCAGTGTTTAAAGTAGAATTCCAGGTTTACTGTTATTTTAAATAGTTTGGGCCAAGCTGGCCAGCTATGAATTATGTATATTTCAGAACAGCCTGGCCTCTGGGGCAGATGGAATAGACTGTAGCCATTCAGAAGTCTTGTAATTTTATCAATGAATACCAGGCTTCCTCTGATTGGCAGAGGTGGAGATTGGGGGAAGCCTTGTATTCACTGAAAAATATACAAGGCTTCTCCTGAATAGGGAGATGTGCTAAGACCTACTTGATCTACACCCGGAAGCAGAGAGGAAATGTCTCGTACTGCTGCCGAAACACAGCGCCCCTTACTGTAGATCAACCTTTCTCAACTTTTTTTTTCCTCAGAGGAACCCTTGAAATAATTTTAAGGTCTCACGGGACCCCTGCTAAAATGAATTCATCTGAGGTTGGTGACAAGAATGTCCTTTACACTGGTGGTCATTGGGAAGATTGCTCCTTACATTGGTGGTCAGTGGGAAGAATGCCATTACTTTGGTGATCTGTAGGAAGAATTCTCCTTACATGATGATCAGTGAAAAGAATGCTCCTTATATTGGTGGGAAGAATGCCCCTTTCATTGGTTGTCTGTAGGAAGAATGCACTCCACTTTGGTGGTCATTGGGAAGAATGTGCCTTATGTTGGTGGTCAGTAGGAAGAATGCTCCCTACTTTGGTGGTCAGTAGAAAGAAGACTCCCTACTTTGGTGGTCAGTAGAAAGAATTCTTCTTACATTGGTGGTCAGTAGGAAGGATGCTTCTTACGTTGGTGGTCAGTGGGAAGAATGCTCCCTACTTTGTTGGTCAGTGGGAAGAATGCTTCTTACATTGGTGGTCGGTGGAAAGAATGCTTCTTACATTGGTGGTCGGTGGAAAGAATGCTTCTTACATTGGTGGTCAGTAGCAATAATGTAATTACATTGGTGATCAGTAGGAAGAATTCTCCTTATATTGGTGGTCATTGGGAATAATGTTCCTTACATTGGTAATCAGTAGGAAGAGTGCCCCTTACATTGGTGGGCTGTGGGAATAATCTTCCTTACATTGGTGGTCAAAGGGAAGAATTCTGCTTGAGTTGGAGGTCAGTGAGAAGAACGCTCCTTATATTGAGGGTCAGTGAGAAGAATGCGCCTTACATCGGTGGTAAGAATTCCACCTTTACAGACTAAAAAAGATCTGCCAAGTGGCTTTGGACCTGGAGTTATGAAAACACCATCATAACGGAGGAAGAACGGCCACAGCTCAAGGGACCCCTGGCAACTTCTGGAGGAATCATAGGGTTCCATGGAACCAAGGTTGAGAATGGCTGCTGTAGACTGTAGCCATTCAGGAGAAGCCTTGCCATTTTTTTCAATGAGTACAAGGTGTTTTGTGATTGGCCGAGGCAGAGATCGGAGGAAGCCTTGTATTCATTGATAAAAATACAAGGCTTCTCTTGAATGTGGGCTATGCTAAGGTTGACAAGATGAAACTCGAAAAATTGGAATATGGTGCAAAAGTTCATTTATTTCAGTAATGAAACTTAAAAGGTGAAACTAATATATGAGATAGACTCATTACATGCAAAGCAAGATAGTTCAAGCCGTGATTTGTCATAATTGTGATGATTATGGCTTACAGCTCATGAAAACCCCAAATCCTCAATCTCAGAAAATGAGAATATTACATGCAATCAATAAAACAAGGATTGTACATAGAACAATATCGGATCTCTGCAAAGTATAAGCATGCGTATGTACTCAGTACTTGGTTTGGGCCCCTTTTTCAGCAATTACTAGCTTGTACAGTGCAGCACAGTGGCTTAGTGGTTAGCATGTCTGCCTTGCAGGAAATGGGTCATGAGTTTGATTCCCGACCATGGCCCCTCCTGCATGGAGTTTGCATGTTCTCCCTGTGCTTGTGTGGGTTTCCTCTGGGTGCTTGGGTTTCCTCCCACACTCCAAAGACATGCTGGTAGGTTAATTGGCTCCTGTCTCAATTGGCCCTAATATGTGTATGTATGAATGTAAGTTAGAGACCTTAGATTGTACACTCCTTGAGGGTTAGGGACTGATGTGAATGTTCAATATATATGTATAAAGTGCTGTGTAAAAAATTGACAGTGCTATATAAGTACCATAAATAATAATATGGCATGGAAGCTATCAGCCTGTGGCACTGCTGAGGTGTTATAGAAGAGCAGGATGCTTCAATAGCGGCCTTCTGCATTGTTCGGTCTCATGTCTCTGATCTTTCACTTGGCAATGCCCCATAGATTCTCTATGGGGTTCAGGTCAGGTGAGTTTGCTGGCCAATCAAGCACAGTAATCCCATGGTCATTGAACCAGGTTTTGGTGCTTTTGGCAGTGTGGGCGGTGCCAAGTCCTGCTGGAAAATGAAGTCAGCATCCCCATAAAGCTCGTCTGCGGAAGGAAGCATGAAGTGCTCCAAAATGTCCTGGTAGATGGCTGCGTTGACCCTGGACTTAATGAAGCACAGTGGACCAACACCAGCAGATAACATGACTCCCCAAATCAACATAGACTGTGGAAACTTCACACTGGACTTCAAGCATCTTGCAGTGTGTGCCTCTCCATTCTTCCTCCATACTCGGGGTCCTTGGGCCTCTCCATTCTTCCTCCATACTCGGGGTCCTTGGGCCTCTCCATTCTTCCTCCGTACTCGGGGTCCTTGGGCCTCTCCATTCTTCCTCCGTACTCGGGGTCCTTGGGCCTCTCCATTCTTCCTCCATACTCTGGGTCCTTGGTTTCCAAATGAGATGCAAAAGTTTCTCTCATCAGAAAAGAGGACTTTGGACCACTGAGCAACAGACCAGGTCTGTTTTTCTTTAGCCCAGGTAAGACACTTCTGACATTTGTTGTTCAGGAGCGGCTTGACAAGAGGAATACAACATTTGAAGCCCATGTCTAGGATCCGTCTGTGTGTGGTGGCTCTTGATGCACGGACTCCAGCCTCAGTCCACTCCTTGTGAAAGTCCCCAACACTTTTGAATGGCCTTTTCTTGACAATCCTCTCCAGGCTGCGGTCATCCCTGCTGTTTGTGCACCTTTTTCTTCCACACTTTTCCCTTCCATATAACTTTCTATTAATGTGCTTTGATACAGCACTTTGGGAACATCCAATTTCTTCTGCAATTACCTTTTGAGGCTTTCCCTGCTTATGGAGGGTGTCAATGATGGTGTCAGGTCAGCAGTCTTTCCCATGATTGTGATTCCTACGGAACCAGACTGAGAGACCATTTAAAGGCTCAGGAACCCTTCACAGGTGTTATGGCTTAATTAGCTGATTAGAGTGGGACACTTTGAGCCGAGAATATTCCACCTTTTCACAATATTCTCATTTTCTGAGATTGTGGATTTGGGGTTTTCATGAGCTGTACGCCATAATCATCACAATTATGACAAATCACGCCTTGAACTATCTTGCTTTGCATGTAATGAGTCTATCTCATATATTAGTTTCACCTTTTAAGTTGCATTTTTGAAATAAACAAACTTTTTCACGATATTCTAATTTTTTGAGTTTCACCTGTATACACGGCAGAAGAGAGGTAATGTCTCATACTGCTGTCTGATCACAACACCGTTTACTGGATGACGTTAATGCTACTACAGTTACAGCAACCCCAATGGCCAGACTGGCATGGAAATAATTTGTTTGGGCCAGATTGACCCAACAGGACTATTTAAAGTGATAGTAAACCTGAAATTCTATTTTAAATGGATCTGCAGCTCCGAATGCAGCCAGACAATACAGCTGCGACATTGTGAGCACCAAGCCATTTGGCTATGGACATCTGGGACTGCTGCTGTGTGCAATGGGGTCTAAACCAACTGGAAGAAAACATCTAGACAATTCTAAAATAATCAGCAGAGAAATATGCAGCAACGTTACCGGATGCACAAGGGAAGTTGATGAAATCAGGCCTAACGACTGTCTATGCTATGAGGAATGTCAGTAATGTCTTGTCGGGGGACAGACTTTCTGGGTATTTAGGGATGTTTAGTATGAGGCCCCGAAGAGGGACGCCATCGTTATCTCCAGTAAAGTTTATTATGGTGATGAGCGACGCTCAGGTCCTGAAACACGAGGCCATGCTGGAGGCATCATTCATAAATAATTACCCCGCATGTTTCTCGGCACACAAAGTCTACTCGGGTTGGGGGGGGGGGAGTTTCAAAGGTTTCTGATGGTGTTAAATATTCCACTGGAGATACATGCCGTACACCTCTGGCCTGGATAATGGGTCAGATGACTTGTCACAATTATCCGAGGACCCAGCACAAGAGAGTGGCAGCTGTTTTCATCAGCTGTTCTTGTTGCAGAGCCGACCCGCTCTATGACCCATGGGGGGGGGGGAGTGGAGAAGAGGGGGCATAACATGACACCGGTGAATCTGTACAGTGGCTAAAGTTACAAATGAAAGTTTTATAAATGAGACGGACTGTACTTCAACAAATCTGCACGTGGGTTTCATTCTTTCTGTTCTCAGCTTCCCACGTGAATGCAATAAAAAGCTCCTACATTGGAGTTCTGCATTTTATATAGACTGATTTCTGCAGATCTCTTCCATTATCCATTGTTATAAAGGTGCTCGGCTGGTTTACAAAGATTGCAAAAATAAAACCGGAGCAAAATCAAAGAAGGTGCTGAGAGCAGCCTGATTCCTTGCATCCCATAGAATGTTTATGTCATACTAAATGCTACTTTTTTTGCTTTTAAATTGTAGAACTGCCCCCTTAGGAGTCGCTGAAGATTTGGGTCCACCTACAGGTGAAACTCAAAAAATTAGAATATCGTAAAAAAGTTCATTTATTTCAGTAATGCAACTTAAAAGGTGAAACTAATATAGTAGATAGACTCATTACATGCAAAGCAAGATAGTTCAAGCCGTGATTTGTCATCATTGTGATGATTGTGGCTTACAGCTCATGAAAACCCCAAATCCACAATCTCAGAAAATGAGAATATTGTGAAAAGGTGGAATATTCTCGGCTCAAAGTGTCCCACTCTAATCAGCTAATTAAGCCATAACACCTGCGAAGGGTTCCTGAGCCTTTAAATGGTCTCTCAGTCTGGTTCCGTAGGAATCACAATCATGGGAAAGACTGCTGACCTGACACCATCACTGACACCCTCCATAAGGAGGGAAAGCCTCAAAAAGGTAATTGCAAAAGAAGTTGGATGTTCCCAAAGTGCTGTATCAAAGCACATTAATAGAAAGTTATGTGGAAGGGAAAAGTGTGGAAGAAAAAGGTGCACAAACAGCAGGGATGACCGCAGCCTGGAGAGGATTGTCAGGAAAAGGCCATTCAAAAGTGTTGGGGACTTTCACAAGGAGTGGACTGAGGCTGGAGTCTGTGCATCAAGAGCCACCACACACAGACGGATCCTGGACATGGGCTTCAAATGTCGTATTCCTCTTGTCAAGCCGCTCCTGAACAATAAACAACGTCAGAAGTGTCTTACCTGGGCTAAAGAAAAACAGACCTGGTCTGTTGCTCAGTGGTCCAAAGTCCTCTTTTCTGATGAGAGAAACTTTTGCATCTCATTTGGAAACCAAGGACCCCGAGTATGGAGGAAGAATGGAGAGGCCCAAGGACCCAGAGTATGGAGGAAGAATGGAGAGGCCCAAGGACCCAGAGTATGGAGGAAGAATGGAGAGGCCCAAGGACCCCGAGTATGGAGGAAGAATGGAGAGGCCCAAGGACCCAGAGTATGGAGGAAGAATGGAGAGGCCCAAGGACCCCGAGTACGGAGGAAGAATGGAGAGGCCCAAGGACCCCGAGTACGGAGGAAGAATGGAGAGGCACAAGGACCCCGAGTATAGAGGAAGAATGGAGAGGCCCAAGGACCCAGAGCATGGAGGAAGAATGGAGAGGCACACACTGCAAGATGCTTGCAGTCCAGTGTGAAGTTTCCACAGTCTGTGTTGATTTGGGGAGCCATGTTATCTGCTGGTGTTGGTCCACTGTGCTTCATTAAGTCCAGGGACAACGAAGCCGTCTACCAGGACATTTTGGAGCACTTCATGCTTCCTTCCGCAGATGAGCTTTATGGGGATGCTGACTTCATTTTCCAGCAGGACTTGGCACCTCCCACACTGCCAAAAGCACCAAAACCTGGTTCAATGACCGTGGGATTACTGTGCTTGATTGGTTAGCAAACTCGCCTGACCTGAACCCCATAGAGAATCTATGGGGCATTGCCAAGAGAAAGATGAGAGACATGAGACCGAACAATGCAGAAGAGGTGAAGGCTGCTATTGAAGCATCCTGGTCTTCCATAACACCTCAGCAGTGCCAAAGGCTGATAGCTTCCATGCCACTCCACATTGAGGCAGTAATTGCTGCAAAAGGGGCCCAAACCAAGTACTGAGTACAGATGCATGCTTCTACTTTTCAGAGGTCCGATATTGTTCTATGTACAATCCTTGTTTTATTGATTGCATGGAATATTCTCATTTTCTGAGATTGTGGATTTGGGGTTTTCATGAGCTGTAAGCCATAATCATCACAATGATGACAAATCACGGCTTGAACTATCTTGCTTTGCATGTAATGAGTCTCTCTCATATATTAGTTTCACCTTTTAAGTTGCTGCACTGAAATAAATGACCTTTTGCACGATATTCACATTTTTCGAGTTTCACCTGTATAGTCCTGCACTGCCAGACATTTTCTTCAGATCTTGCACACAGGAGACAGTAAACAGTCCTTGAACTTGTTTTTTGAGATTTTATTAAAGGGGGTAAATACTGGGATGGGATAAGGGGTGTATGGGATGCCCAAGGGAACTGCAAACCGAGGACAACGTCCTGGCAAGTCTTTACACAGCAAAAATCTCTTCTAGGAGAGCTCTCCAGCCTCTCCTGGTGTACCACCCCAGAACCCAGATAAATCCTTTTCTTTACCCAGCTGTCTGGAGGAATCCCTGGGCAAGGGGATCCAGTGCCTGCCACTTTAAGATGAACAGCCCCGGGTAAGGAGCTAATCAGGGTTCCCACCAGATTGCTCTTTTCCCTTTTAGCTGGCCCAGGGGGTGTAGGGTTAGTCTTTTTCCTGAGAGCTGGTTTAGGTAGGTGGCTGCCTTCAGGCCTTCTGCTGGGCTGGCTCCTTTCCTGGCTCCACAAGTAATCCTCTCTCCGGGGACTAGTGAGACTGAGCAATCCTCCTTTCCAAAGTCCCACCCTACAGGTAGGCCCCTTCCAAGTGGGCCCCTTCCCAGGCTCCTGCATCTCAGCCTTCCTCACATCTTCCACCCGAACTCTCCTGCCTCTGAGCAGGCTCACACACTCTTAAGGGATGTCCTATCCCCATGCCAAGCTTACTGCCTGGGGACTGGCCAGGATCCCTTGAGAGTGCAGACCAGCTCCTCCTCACCCACTAAGTTTTAGAGACTTCTCCAAGCCTCTAGATCAGAGGGAGGTATCAGTGAGCTGATCTGCAATGCCTCTCAGCCCTGACCCAAATTTGACCCCTTTGACTATCACCCAGGCTGCTACTCAGCCATCCAACTAAAAAATTGGCTAGCATCCCCTGACTAGCGAGGAGGGTTCTATAAAATGAAAAAAAAGAAGATCTCTTACCACCTCTTCTGGAGCCCCCTGCAGCTCCTTCCTCCTGGTGCCCCCTGAGCAAGCCACGTGCTATGGAGGCACCTGTGCAAGCGCAAGTGATTCGGGCTTTGTGCATCTATAGACACACACAGCGCTGGTAAGCCACCCCCCCGCTTCCTTCTCATGGGATTTTGACTGACAAAAGCAGGAGCCTATGGCTTCTGCTGTTGCTTGTGTCTCCTGTGAGACCAGGAATTGGAGGAACAGTGCTACAGATGGGACCGTGTTGGATAGGTAAGTGTTTAGGGGTGGGGTGGGGTGTGGGGGGCTAGGACAGGTAGTAGAGCATTTTAATGCATAGAATGGAAAAAGTTAAAAAAAACGTTTTGACTTTAGAACCCCTTTCATCAGGCAAAAGTTGGAGCTTCAGGGTGCTGAATAATTCCAGCTTTGGGCATGTTTTACATTTTTTTTTTTGATCTGAAGAAATAGCTGCCCCACCGTGTCCTGTACAGACTTGCTTCTGAATGGGAGGGTCTGGTTCATTATAATCACCTGGTGCTCTCTCAGCATAGCATTCTGATGAGAAAAGCTGCAGGGTCTGCATCCTTTTAGAGGTATTTAACCATTTGGCAGTATTTCACCAAAACTAAAATTCCTATTGCCAGGGTTGGCTAAAGTGTGACTTAATAAATAATAAATAAATTTGACTTAATAAATAATAAATAAATAAAGTTGACTTAATAAATAATAAATAAATAAACCTGACTTTAAAAATAAAATTGAATTAATAAATAATAAATAAACAAATTTGACTTAATAAATAATAAATAAATAAATACATTTGACCTAAAAATAAATAAATACATTTGACTTAATAAATAATAAATAAATTTGACTTAATAATAAATAAATAAATTTGACCTAAAAATAAATCTGACTTAATAAATAATAAATAAATAAATTTGACTTAAAAATAAATTTGACTTAATAAATAATAAATAAATAAATTTGACTTAAAAATAAATTTGACTTAATAAATAATAAATAATAAATAAATAAATTTGACTTAATAAATAATAAATAAATACATTTGACTTAAAAATAAATTTGACTTAATTTAAAAATAAAAAACACACAGACGATCGAATAATACAAAAATAAAGCTCTATTCGTGGGGAAAAAAAGGAAGTAAATTGCAACGTTGCATGACCGCGCAATTGTCAGTTAAAGTAAAGCAGCGCTGTAACGCAAAAAAATGGCCTGGATGGAAAGGGGGGGTATCCTCTGGAGGGGGAGGGGTTAAGAACCTGTGTAATTCATATGTGTTTGGGTTTAAAGGGATGCGGTGGCCACCCCAGTGTTTGGTGAGCTGTACAGATCCCAGGACTTCTCCTGTTTCCTA
Organism: Staurois parvus; assembly: GCF_062004578.1. Taxonomy (NCBI): domain Eukaryota; kingdom Metazoa; phylum Chordata; class Amphibia; order Anura; family Ranidae; genus Staurois; species Staurois parvus. Next base: position 901,346 of record NW_028318918.1, read on the forward strand.
TCCGCATAGTCTGTTATCTGATCGCTCAGCACTCTGCTAAATGAACCATCTATGCAACATGAAATGAACTCCTTGGCACCGATGGTATGCAAGTATGCGTCCTCGCAGTAGCTGGGCCTTGACACCGAGAGGCTGAAATGTTGCATACCCAATGTAGACGAACATGTGCTGAGAGTGCACACCCTGCACATTTACCAGCGAATTGAACCAACAACTCTAGTACTGCCAGGCGGAAGTGCTAACCATTTAGCCACTTCAACCCCAATAGATCCCAATGCTACGAACAATGAGCAGATCATTCATCATACTTAGGGCTCATGTACACTGCAGTTGATAAACTGACGTTCAGCTTTTCTGCGTTTTTTTTTCAGCAGCCCCTGAACTCTCCCTAAAGTTTTCCTATGTGTCCGTGTACACATCGTCGTTTACAGGCAGTTGAGGATACAGTTGTTTTTTTGAACGCAGAAAACTTGCGTTCAGCAGTAGATTTGATCAGCATTGCAAACGCTTGTAAATGCAGCTAACCGCGTTTATAAGCGTTTGCAAATTTTTTTTAACTCTTCCATTTCCAGATGCTGTCCAGAGCCCTTTTTTCATCATGAAAAATGCACGCAAAGCATTTTCCTGGTACTCAAATGGACCATACTTTGAGGTTTTGCATGAAGGAAAATATGTTGGACACTGCTGCAATAATTTCTGCACAGAAATGAGCCGGAACACATTCAAACACCACAAAAAAAAAAGACAGCTGATCTCAACACGTACTGCTCTCTCTGCTTCTGCTCTCTCTATTTCTCTCAAAATGTCTGAAATAGTTCATTTTATACTGTTTTTCAGTGCATTCTGGGCATTTTGGAAGGTCTCCTGAGGTTATCTAGAAAAAATGCTTCTAAATGCAAACGCGCATAAACACGCAATGCAAACATGGCTAAACAGACATTTTTTTAACCTACGTTTTCCAGCAGTCAGTTTCCATCGTACAGAAGTGTCCCGTGTACATGGCGCCTTAGGGGGTCATCTAGCTGTCTATGGCTAGCCTATGTAGGATGAGTATAACATATAAAGCCATATATAACTCTGCCCCAAATTACATCTCAAATCTTGTCTCCACATATCACCCAAACCGTACTCTCCGCTCCTCCCTCGACCTCCTGCTCTCTAGCTCCCTCATCTCCTCCTCCCATTCTCATCTCCAGGACTTCTGCAGAGCTTCCCCACTGTGACGATTGTGGCATCAGACCCCTGACCTTCTCACCAAACTCGTGACCGAAGGACTAGCCAATCTAAAACCGCGATATCACGTGCATAACAATGCCACACCCAGCTGCACCCTGCACAACGATTTTCCAGCTAATGGACCACACTCTATGTACCGGCAGGCTGAATGCGCTTGATACTGGGTCAGGTTAATTAAGCAATTAACCCTTCACACTGCCACCACCTCCTTTTTGTACAGAGAAAGAGGAAACTTGGCAATATCAGCAATAACACTATGATGGTTGAGATAATCGTCTGTATAGCACGGTCACCTCAGGCCGGTTATACAGAGGGTTAAACAAACACAGTAGCGCTCTTTTAGAGGCAGGAATTCGTAAGATGCAATAAAGAGCTATAGAAACAGTTCAACACTTTCAGAAGGAAAGATTTATTACTAAAAGGTCAAATGGGTGCAATAAAGATATTTACAGAAAAAAATGTAACCAATATATATATATAAATCTACAGAGAACAACAGCACAGCAAAGAGGTAACAGGAGGTTAAAGGGTTAAAGTACTTGCCCATCAGCCCTGGGTTTGCAGATCAAGTTTCAGAGCAAAAGGGCAGGTCTCCCAGGTTGGTTCTGATGTTAAACGGGAGAATTCTTCAACTTAACTCTCTTAGACTTGACAGCCCATTTTGTTGTCCCCCAACAGGGGGTGTCTCTGAAGTCAAGGACCAATACCCCGTTTAGGGAGGGAAGGTCTGGGTGTAGACCTAAACTAGAGCCAAAATCTCTTATAGTTCATATTTTGGCTCATAACTTTTCCTATGCACAAGTAACATTCCACCCGCGGGTAGATTACTATACAGACGCATCTGAGGAATAGGTAGATATGAAATACATATTTGAGGGGTTCCAGAGATGTAATTTTCTGCTTTCCTAGGTATTCCAGTCAGGGAGTGTGACCTATCAAACTGTAAGTCTCTCATATTCCAAGATATGAGACATAGGGGAAAAATGGATTTTAAAAGTGTTATCTGGTTTGTGCTCCTCTGGAATGTCTTTGAACTCCTGGGAAGGCTTGCGTTATCTTTTAGATTGCACAGCTTTCTTAGACAGCCAAGCGCTCAGCTCAGAGAGGTTGTATAGCTCTGGGCTCTCTGCTGGGCTCTGGCCTGCCTGTGACACTTCCAACACCCACAAAGACCAGATGTCACTGTGGTTCTCAGAGAGGTAGGGGGAGAATGAGGGGAGACATCAAGAATTCTTAACAAAATGGAGGGCCGTGTCCGTCTCTGTGTGTATGCTTACTATACCCCCATCCTCTGGAACTCTCTACCCCAATTTATCAGACTATCGCCTACTCTGCTCACTTTTAGGTGATCTCTGAAAACCTATCTCTTCAGGGAAGCCTATCCTGCCCTCAGCTAATAATGAAATCTTTTATTCCTCCTACCAGCCCATCCCCCACAGTTGCTACCTTTTGTACCACTAGCCCCTCCCTCCTAGATTGTAAGCTCCAAGGTTCAGGGCCCTCCTGTATTAAACTGTATTGTTGCTGTATTGCCTCCCGGTATATTGTAAAGCGCTGAGCAAACTGTTGGCGCCATATAAATCCTGTATAATAGAAATAATAATATAACTGCCAGAAAGGTAGCAACTTCAATAAAAGCTCACAGTAGTGAAGCCTATATTTTTTCTGAACTGAAGTAATGCAGGAGCAGCAGAGAAAATATAGCATAAAACACAAAAAAAAAAGGGAACGTGAAGCTCTCTGTTATGGCTGGACAGAGGGCTGGTTATGGGATGTCATTGCTGGGTGGCCTATTACTACGATTCCATTGTAATGCTCAGAGTTGCATTAGCGATTTAGTTTGGTATTTCTGTTTGGTTCTAATTTCCCTCCACGCATTGCTGGTTTGCGTCGTTCTCTAATTAATTCCTTTTAACAGCTGCAAGATTTTCATTATTCCCGGTAATGGATTCAGAGATATAAATTGGTCACTTAGTTTTGTCTATTACGTGTAAACTATCTCTGTCCTAAAATATAAATACTCTTCTGAGACACGGGACATAAAAGAACATATTGAACACCGGGCATTTGGGAGCCATGCTTTTCACATATAGAACTATTAGAACTAATTAAACATTTGTTTTACTCTAATAACGCAGTTTTGTCTTGTTCAACATGCACCACTCTGGTCTGCATGTTCAACCACCTTCTATGGTCTTCAAAACCTCAGGATTGAACGGCCCATTGAACAAAGAAGGATCTGGGTGTGGTGGCCCAAAGAGAGTGTGGTTTTTGATCTTCTGAGATATTATAATCACTTAAAACTGAACCCCAGGCTTGGAAAACCCTTTGTGATGGCTAGACAGGGGTCTGGTGCCAGGGAAGTCATTGCCGGATGGCCTTGGAAAAGGTGGAAAGCTGGGGTGATAACTGTCTGTATGTTCATCCTTCTTCTCCTATGGCCTCATATACATGGTTTCAAAACCACAGGATTGAACGGTTCATGGAACAAAGAAAGGTCAGGGTGAGGTAGCCCTACGAGAACTGTAGTTTTTATTCTTCTGAGATATTAAATAATCACTTAAAACTAAACCCCAGGAATGGTTTTTATTGCAGTTACATTGGTCCAGCTTGGAAAGCCCTTTGGGATGGCTAGACAAGGGTCTTGTGTCAAGAAAGTCATTGCCGGGTGGCCTTGGACAAGGTGGAAAGCTGGGGTGATAACTGTCTGTATGTTCAACCATCTCCTCCTATGGCCTCATACACATGGTTTCAAACCCGCAGGATTGAACGGTTCTTGGAACAAAGAAAGGTCAGAGTGAGAAAGCCTTACGGGAACTGTAACTTTTATTCTTCTAAAATATTAAAAAAGAAAAACTTAAAGCTGAGCTCCATGTATGTTTTTGTGATGCATAGTATGCTACTTCAGCTTGGGAAGCCCTTTGTGATGTGTAGATAAGAGTCTGGTGTGGTGGCCCGAAGGGGAGTGTGGTTTTTGATCTTCTGAGATAATAAATAATCACTTAAAACTGAACCCCAGGCTTGGAAAGCCCTTTGTGATGGCTAGACAAGGGTCTGGTGTCAGGGAAGTCATTGCCGGGTGGCCTTGGACAAGATGGAAAGCTGGGGTGATAACTGTCTGTATGTTCATCCCTCTTCTCCTATGGCCTCACACACATGGTTTCAAAACCGCAGGATTGAACGGTTCATGGAACAAAGAAAGGTCAGGGTGAGGTATCCCTACGAGAACTGTAGTTTTTATTCTTCTGAGATATTAAATAATCACTTAAAACTGAACCCCAGGAATGGTTTTCATTGCAGTTACATTGGTCCAGCTTGGAAAGCCCTTTGTGATGGCTAGACAAGGGTCTGGTGTCAAGAAAGTCATTGCCAGATGGCCTTGGACAAGGTGGAAAGCTGGGGTGATAACTTTCTGTATGTTCAACCATCTTCTCCGATGGCTTCATACACATGGTTTCAAAACCACAGGATTGAACGGTTCATGGAACAAAGAAAGGTCAGAGTGAGGTAGCCTTACAGGAACTGTAGTTTTTATTCTTGCGAGATATTAAAAAATATCTTAGAGCTGAACTCCAGGTATTTTTTTGCTGCATAGTACGCTAGTCCAGCATGGGAAGCCCTTTGTGATGGCTAGACAAGGGTCTGGTGTCAGGGAAGCCATTGCTGGGTGGCCTTGGACAAAGTGGGAAGCTGGGGTGATAACGGTCTGTATGTTCAACCATCTTCTCCTATGGCTTCATACACATGGTTTTAAACCCACAGGATTGAACATTTTATGAAACAAAGAAAGGTCAGGGTGAGGTAGCCCTACGGGAACTGTAGTTTTTATTCTTCTGAAATATTAAAAAAATAATTTTAAAACTGAACTCCTGGTATGTTTTTTTTTTTTTTTTTTATGCATAGTTACATTGGTCCAACCTGGAAAGCCCTTTGTGATGGCTAGACTAGGGTCTGGCCTCTAGGAAGTCATTGCCAGATGGCCTTGGACAAGGTGGAAAGGTGGGGTGATAATGGTCTGTATGTTCTACCATCTTCTCCTATGGCTTCATACACATGGTTTCAAAACCACAGGATTGAATGGTTCATGGAACAAAGAAAGGTCTGGGTGAGGTAGCCCTATGGGAACTGTAGTTTTTATTCTTCTAAGATATAAAAAAAATACTTAAAGCTGAGCTCCAGGTATGTTATTGTGATGGATAGTTACATTGGTCCAACCTGGAAAGCCCTTTGTGATGGCTAGACAAGGGGCTGACCTCTTGGAAGTCATTGCTATATGTATTGTTGTACATCTATGTATGTTCGATAAAGCAACACTTTTATTTACTACTGTTGCAATGCCTATAAAGTCCACTAAATGGCCCTTTCTTTCTTTTCCATTTGGAAGGGCGAAGGGTGAGTTTAGGTACTGGAGGGTGTTTTGGGTTTTAAAGTATACCGTAGGTAAAGGAAAAAAAATCTCCTTGGATGGGCCCCCAATAGCCAAAACATTTTGACGAGGGTTTGAACCCTTCTCCATTTTATCTAAAACGAAAAGAAAAAGTTTTGTCTTCACCTACGCTTTCCATTTTTGAAAAAAATGGTTTCAAAGAAGTTGCTCGAGGGTGGTGGAACAATGTAAATCTGATACTGTTTGGACGAGCGTTTACAAGAATGGATTATACAACGTTGCTTTGAAATATTTCATAGTCAGCAGCTTCTACAAATATTGACACATTGTATAGGACGGCCATCTTTATTTCTGGAGTCAAGGCTTGATTTTCTCCATTCAGCGGCCTGTGTTGGGCTGTGGCGGTGTGCGTACAAGGCTGTCCAGGTTTAGTGTCTGCAGCGCATTGTTCTCTGCCGTGTAACGGATAGGCAATCACCGATCGGCGTCACCTCCTTGCTGCACTATTAAACACATTAGCGGAATGGTTATGACCTTTAAAAATGTTCTGTGTAGTCAGATGAAGTGCAATTTGAAACTGACTATCATCCTTTTATCTTGACAAGGACATGAACTGGCAGCAAGGTTTCCCTTCCCTCTGCTGCTCACCTAAAACTGAATGAGACCCCTTTTTGTTGCGCCGATTTGCCACAAAATGACCAAAGAAGGTCCTACCTAGCGCCTACTTCCTATTGGACGTTTGGGGGCCTAGCTACTATGAATGGTCAGCAGGTGGCCAGAGTAGAACCTTCGAGGTTCTACCTCCTTCCATGTGTAATGCAGGCCATACATGGGTTGAATTCCGAACTAATTTTCTTTAGAAAATCAGAAATTTTGTGCGTTTTGTAATCTGATGGTGCCACCATTGATTTCGAAATTCAACCAACCAAGCCTTCAGTTTTTCCTCGTTTTGCTACAGAACAGGATTTTCGTGGCCAAGAATTTTCTTTTCTTTCCATGTCACAGCTTTATATTTCTCACACAATTCTCCCATCATTAATTCAAAATTAATTCGTCTTTTAAAAAATTTCCAGCATGCCTGATCACTCAAATTCAATGGTCACAAGAAAATCTGCCGTTTCTGTGACCCACTAATGGTGCGAAATTCAACTAAAACTGGATGAGACCCCTTTTTGTTGCACCGATTTGCCACAAAATTACCAAAGGAGGTCCTACCTGGCACCTACTTCCTATTGGACGTTTGGGGGCCTAGCTACTATGAATGGTCAGCAGGTGGCCAGAGTAAAACCTTCGCAGTTCTACCTCCTTCCATGTGTAATGCAGGCCATACATGGGTTGAATTCTGAACTAATTTTCTTTAGAAAATCAGAAATTTTGTGCGTTTTGTAATCTGATGGTGCCACCATTGATTTCGAAATTCAACCAACCAAGCCTTCAGTTTTTCCTTGTTTTGCTACAGAACAGGATTTTCGTGGCCAAGAATTTTCTTTTCTTTCCATGTCACAGCTTTATATTTCTCACACAATTCTCCCATCATTGATTAGAAATTCATTTGTTTTTCAAAAAATTTCCAACATGCCCGATCACTCAAATTCGATGGTCACAAGAAAATCTGCCCACTAATGGTGCGAAATTTGAACGGAAATTCTTAGAAAATAACTTGAAAATGACAGTTCCCACCCTAGGACCCCCTCATCTAACCCATTTCACCCAATAGGGTACAGTTCTATGGGGAGAAACGTGTTGAGGGTCCTAGGATTTATCACCTAAAACATGCCAAGTTAGAGATGAAAATAGCCATTGCACACCAGATCGACGACTTTAAAGTGACAGCCCCCACCCTAGGATTCCCTCAACTAATGCACTTCACCCAACAGGGTACAATTAAGTTCTAAGGGGAGAAACACGTTGGTGGGTCTTAGGTTTTGTCACTTAAAACATGCCAATTTAGAGATGAAAATAGTCTTTGCACACCAGATCGATGACTTGAAAATGAAAGTCCCCACCCTAGGACCCTTTTGTCTCACGCATTTCACCCAAAAGGGTACAATTAAGTTCTATGGGGAGACAGGCGGAGGTAGCCAGAGTAGAACCTTTGCAGTTCTACCTCCTTCCATGTCTAAGGCTTCAGTCACATGGGTGGCAGCTGAAATGTGGTTTTAGTGCACCCCCCCGGCCAGCCACCTAGAGGCTAAAAAACAACCAGAGGGGGCTGTTCACAATCGGGGGCCACAATGTCCTGCATTAAGGCTGCAACAAATTGAATGCAATATGCCGAGTTAGAGATGAAAATAGCCATTGAACACCAGATCGATGACTTGAAAATTACAGTCCCCACCCTAGGACCCCCTTGACCATATGTGTGTGTGTGTGTGTGTGTGTGTGTATATGTGTGTGTGTGTAAATATGTGTGTGTGTGTGTATGTATATATGTGTGTGTGTATGTGTGTGTATATATATATATGTGTGTGTGTATGTGTGTATATATATATATATATATATATGTGTGTATGTATGTATGTATGTATTTTCCGGCGTATAAGGTGACTGGGTGTATAAGACGACCCCCTAATTTTCCAGTTAAAACCTAGGTTTTGGGCTATACTCGCTGTATAAGACTACCCCCCTTCCAAGGCAACACCATTTAAAAACATCAGATTTTTTAATTGAAATGGTTATGACTTACCGGTACTTAAAATCCTTCAAAGTCCTCATGTTCATCCTCTGACATCATAAGTTCATGAATGACATCTTGTGATACATTTGTTAAACATCATCATATGGATCAAATTCCAGATCAGATGGTTACCGCTGGATGTGCGGTAATTCGGTAGTTTTGGCTACATACAGTATACAGTATATATACAGCCCGCTGGATGTGCGGTAATTCGGTAGCTTCGGCTACATACAGTATACAGTATATATACAGCCCGCTGGATGTGCGGTAATTCGGTAGCTTCGGCTACATACAGTATATATACAGCCCGCTGGATGTGCGGTAATTCGGTAGTTTTGGCTACATACAGTATACAGTATATTTACAGCCCGCTGGATGTGCGGTAATTCGGTAGCTTCGGCTACATACAGTATACAGTATATATACAGCCCGCTGGACGTGCAGTAATGTACATACAGTATACCGCGCTGAGCCAAGCTAGCTCAAAACAAATGTTCCTATGAGAGATGAATCTGTCAGCCCGCTGGATGTGCGGTATATACAGTATACTGAGCAAAGATGTTTCAAAACGTACCGGTACGTCCCTACGGTAATCAGCCCGCTGGATGCGTGTATGTACGGTAGCTGCGCCTACATACAGTATACACTGGGCCAATCACGGTGAGCAATGTATTCTACTAATGAATACAAAGCCTGCTCGGATTGGCTGAGGTTGTGACATCATCAGCCCACCTCTCTGACTCAGCCAATCCGAGCAGGCTTTGTATTCATTAGTAGAATACATTGCTCACCGTGATTGGCCCAGTGTATACTGTATGTAGGCGCAGCTACCGTACATACCCGCTGATTACCGTAGGGACGTACCGGTACGTTTTGAAACCGCTTGGCTCAGTATACTGTATATACCGCACATCCAGCGGGCTGACAGATTCATCTCTCATAGGGACATTTGTTTTGAGCCAGCTTGGCTCAGCGCGGTATACTGTATGTACATTACTGCACATCCAGCCAGCTTGACCCAAACAAACTCAAGGTTCACATGTTATACCCCGCGTATAAGACGACCCCCAATTTGTGGGGTATATTTTTAAGTATAAAAAGTAGTCTTATATGCCAGAAAATACTGTGTGTATATATATGTGTATGTATGTATATGTATGTATGTATATGTATGTATGTATATATGTGTGTGTATATGTGTGTATATATATATATTGAATACGGCCAAACTTGTAGCATTTCAAATATATGTCAATATATTTGGGAAGAATATTTTTAAAATATATTTCAATCATATTTTTCATCCATATGGGCATGCAGACTTAGTATTTAACCACTTGCCGTCCGCCTGTTGTTTATAAACGGCAGGGCAGTGGCAGTCCAGAGGCGGGTTGCCGTTCATAAACGGCACCCACTTTTTCTAGCTGTGCACGCTCCCTGGGAGCACGCAGCACCGCAATCCGGTGTCCGCTGTGTCCTCCGGACACAGTGGAACACCAATCGTCAGACGGGACCTCTGTGTGAGGTCCCGATCATGTGATCACTGATTGGCCAATCAGTGATCACATGCAAAGTAGTAAGCAAGATGTCACTTGTGAAATCATTGTTTACTACGTGTGAAATCTGTGAATGATCACAGAGGTCACATGATACAAGGCTATTCACAACAGCCTTGTACCATGTGACAAGCTGTGACCAATCACAGCTCACTCAGTACTTCTCAATGACTGCAAGAATGCAGACAGAGAGAAAGAGAAATGATTGCTTTTACATCCTATATGGGTGTAAAAACAATCAGTGTAAAAAAAAAAAAAAAAAATCATCATCACCCCTCACAAGTAGTACAGTGTGACCATGGTGACACTGTACTGCTAGGGTGATGGTATGTAAAAAAATAAATAAAAAAAAAATAATGATATAAAAAAATACTTTTTACTAAAAAAATAACGGAATAAATTTTGGCCAAGATTTATGCTGAAATATTATATAAAATTTTATAAAAAAACCCACTTTTTTTAAAAATTTTTGGACTTTTTCATTTACATAGTAAAAAAAATAAAAATCCCAGCGGTGGATAAATACCACCAAAATAAAGCTTTATCTGTCTCAAAAAAATGGTAAAAAATTAATATGGGTACAGTATTGCATGACTGCGCAATTGTCATTCAAAGTGTGATAGCGCCGAAAGCTGAAAATTGCCCTGGAAAGGAAGGGGGGGAAAGTGTCCGGACTGGAAGTGGTTAAAGGACATGGTGAAACAAAGTGTTACTTCTTCAGGACAGAAACAAGAAGGAATAGGCAACACAACTCCTGCAACGCACATTGTTTTTTTTTTTTTTTTTTTCTTTCAACAAAAGTGGAGTTACTCTTTAACTACCTGCCGACCGCAGATAGCCGAATGACGGCTGCACTGCGGCCGGCCAGTTCTGGGTGGACGTCATATGACGTCCTCCCAGAACGCGCACCCGGCGATCTCTGTGATCGCTGTGTCCTACGGACACAGCTGATCACGTGACGTGGTAAAAGGCCAATCACAGCGGCCTTTTACCACGTGATCAGCCGTGTCAATGACACGCTGGTCACCGGGAAATGCAAATGCCGGTGCTCGGCTGCACTTTCCTCACGCTGTCAGAGCGTGAGGAAAGTGCTGCCGAAAACCGGCAGTTGTCAGAGCGGGGATCGGCACCGATCATCAGGATCACTGATCATCAGTGCCCTGATGATCGGTGCCCAGCAGTGCCACACACAAATTCCACCCACCTGTGCCCAGCAGTGCGCTCACCTGTGCCCAGCAGTGCCACCCACCTGTGCCCACCCACCTGTGCTTAGCAGTGCCACCCACCTGTGCCCACACACCTGTGCCCAGTAGTGCCACCCACCAGTGCCACCCACCTGTGCCCACCAGTGCCACCCACCTGTGCCCACCAGTGCCACCCATCAGTGCAGCCCAGCAGTGCTGCCAGTCAGTGCCACCAGCCAGTGCCCAGCGGTTGTGCCAGTCAGTGCCGCCAGTCAGTGCCCAGCAGTGATGTCAGTGCCACCTATCAGTGCTGTCTATCAGTACCCATTATCAGTGTCACCTATCAGTGCCACCAATCAGTGCCGCATATCAGTGCCACCTATCCGTGACACCTCATTAGTGCTGCCTATCAGTGCAGCCTATCCGTGCCATCTCATTAGTGCTGCCTATCAGTGCCGCCTATCAGTGCCGCCTAACAGTGCCCTTCAGTGCTGCCTACCAGTGCCCATCAGTGCCGCCTATCAGTGCCCATCAGTGCTGCCTCATCAACGCACATCAGTGAAGGAGAAAAATTACCTGTTTGAAAAATTTTATAATAGAAACAAAGAAACTTTTTTTTTCAAATTTTTTTGCACTTTTTTTGCTTATAGCACAAAAAGTAAAGTGCCCAGCAGTGATTAAATACCACCAAAAGAAAGCTCTATTTGTGAGAAAAAAATGATAAAAATTTCATATGGGTACAATCTTGCATGACCGCACAATTGTCATTCAAAGTGCGGCAGCACTGAAAGCTGAAAATTGGCCTGGTACATAAGGGGGTATAAGTGCCTGGTAGGCAAGTGGTTAAGCAACAAGTAGACACAGGCCACTTCTAGGTTTGCACAGAGGATGCCAGAATGGTTGGGTCCTTTTCGGTACCAGTACGAAAAGTAGGATTCTCATGTAGCAGACCCAGAAGAAGCAACGGTGAGGTCCTACTTTCATTCAGTACTAGTGGATAAAATGCCCAGAACATTCTCGAGTAGCAGAGGTCGATTTTAAAGATATTCATAAGAAAAGTAGGATTTTTTCAAAAAAGAATTCCATCAGAATGTAGTTTTCTTGAAGGACATTTTATCGGTATAGAACACCAAATGACTAGCTGTCATTTCTTCAGATTAATGGCGTGTCACAGGTAGGAGAAGCTGCTGTCTGGCAATCAGTCGGTAGAGATGATCTGTACAATCTGTAGCATCTATAGGCCTACCAGTCAGAGGAAGAAAAAGTAGAACGTAAACTATAAATAAATAAATAGAAAGATAACAGAAAATTTTATAGAAAACAAAAATTAATAAAAGCATTTAAAAATATGGTAAAAATAAAAAAAAATTATGAAAAGTAAAAATAACGAAAAAATAAAGAAATGCGAATGTAAACAAATAATACAAAAAACTAAAAAAAAAAATAAAATACAGTAGAATTTACTGAGTAAAGAAATTAGATGGCAATAATTAATTTCTTGTGCAAAGTCCTTTTGATACAAAAGTCCTATAAGGAAAATAATGGACTTTGCAGTATGAGGACTGTGTGAAAGACATTATTTATTATTCATTTCATCTGATATTTTTTTTTATTCAGTATATCCTACTTTTATTTATTTATTTTTTTTGCTTTATTTCTTCTTTATTTTGAAACTTTATTTTTTCTACTTTATTATTTGTTTAATATTTGTTTTTTTATTTTTACCTTTTTTTTATTTATTTAGTTTTTTTTTTTGTTTTTCAAGTTCCACCAGTCCTTTTGGGTCTATTTGTCCTTTTTTCTTCCTCTTTATTTACATACTAGCATACACTGGTGTTTTACAGCTGCATTTATGCCACTTTATACATTAATTGTAGTAGTCGCTGTTATTGTTGTGGTTTTTTTTTTTCCCTTGTTTGAGGCCTACCAGTCAGCAACTTCTCATATCTGTGACACACACCATTATTCTAAAGAATCATGGCTAGACACGCGTCATTGGTGTTCAAATAAAATATGCTTTTTCAAGAAAACTACAATCTGTCTGGAATCCTTTCTAAAAATATCCTACTAAGGGCCGTGGATAAGGGGGTACCACCAGTCCTTCTGTATGGGGTCCAGGCCAGCAAGGGGGGGCTCAGGCAGCTGGGTGAATCGGATGTGGGTAGGGAGGGTGATGGGTGCAATGGTGGGGCTATTACTGGAACCGATCCCCTGTATGGCTCCCTCTGCAGCAGCTGGAAGCCGGCTTCTCCTCCTCTCCATCCCACTGGTTTTTAGCTGCTGCAGAGAGAGCCATATAGGGGATCGGTTCCAGTAATAGCCCCCCCGAATCCAAAACCCTCCCTGTGCACCATATGTTTCCCCCTGCTGCCCAGGCCCCCACCCCTGTAGTGCTGCCATCTTCCCTCCTCTCCTTCCCATCAGCAGCTGCAATCACACAATAGGATCCTTCAGGATAGAGAGTGGGGGCAGGGTCCAGTAAATACGTCACATATACCAGCCCCTTCCTTTTCAGAATGAACACAATGAGTGATTGGTACTGATCATTCACTGTGTTCATTTATAACTGAAGCATAGTAAACTGTTTTTTTTTTCCAGGGAGGGCCCTGTCAGGTTGGCTGTATGGGGTCCCGTGGTTTCTCTCTGCAGCCCTGATCCTACCCTCCATATGAGTACCTTAATGTCCACTTCTTCTGCTTGAGAAGCCCACACCCAAACCCCCCACCGTGTGCCCCCACCCCCGCAGTGCTGCCATTTTCCCTCCTTTCCTTCCTATCTGCAGCTGCAAATACACAATAGCATCCTTCAGGATAGAGAGTGGGAAAAGGATCCAGTAAATATGTCACATATAGCAGCTCCTTCTTTTCCTGAATGAACACAATGAGTGATCGGCACTGATCACTCACTGTGTTCGTTCATAACTAAAGCATAGTAAACTGTTTTTTTTTTTTTCAGCGGGGGCCCTGTCAGGTTGGCTGTATGGGGCCCCATGGTTTCTAACTGCAGCCCTGATCCTACCCTCCATATGAGTACCCTTTTAAAGTCCACTTCTACTTGAGAAACCCCCTCCTGTGTGCCCCCATCCCCGCAGTGCTGCCGTCTTCCCTCCTTTCCTTCCCATTAGCAGCTGCAAGCACACAATAGAATCCTTCAGGATAGAGAGTGGGGGAAGGGTCCAGTAAATATGTCACATATACCAGCCCCTTCCTTTCCTGAATGAACACAATGAGTGATCAGTACTGATCACTCACTGTGTTCATTCATAACTGAAGCATTGTAAACTGTGTTTTTTTTTTGTTTCTAACAGCAGCTCTGATCCTACCCTCCATATGAGTATCTTTTTTAAAGTCCACCTCTTTTACTGGAGAAACCTTTGGGCATTTTTTTCTGCTAGTACAGAATAAAAGTGGGGGGCTCCCTGTTGCTCCTTTCCCCTAGTTGCTAAGACCAGGGGTTTGATGTCTGTAGAGCCTCTCACCCACCGTGTAGACGGTTCGCATCTGGAAAAGAAAACTGGCAATATAATCAAGATCATTTTTCTCCAAGAGTTTCGAAACTGGTATTTAGTGGGTATAATTCCTCCAAACGCACCATTAATTTTGTTTTATGGCTGTCCTGATGGCCATTATACTTTTTCTCCTTTGTTAATGCCTTTTCCCATTTGGTTTTTACAATTAAGAAAATGCTTTTTTTTTTTCTTTTTTTTTTAGGTCCAGTTTCAGTGGGAGTATGGGCTGTATGCTAAAGTGATTCTAATGGGGTTGAAGAGCAGTGCAAGGAATGATGCTTTGGGACAGGCACACACAAAGCTCTTCTGAGTGCAGCCTTCTAACCAGTCGCAGCGACTTCTACAATTGGTTCAGCTAGAATTAGTACCATGTACGTATGTATGTATGTATGTATGAGCTCTAAGAGGTTCCAACAGGCATTTTATGTCCATCTGATAGGCTGGCGGAACTTAAACTAAAAATAAACAAAAATAGAAAAATAACAAAAAATTCATAGAAAACAAAAATGTATAAAAATGTTTTTAAAAAATGGTAAAAATAAAAAAAAATTAAAACTTAAAAAACAAAATAATATAGTAAAAATAACAAAAAAAATAAAGAAATGTGAATTAAAACAAAAAGCAAATAATACAAAAAAACTAAAACAAACAAATAAAAAATAAAATAAAGTAGAACTGACTGAATAAAGAAATTGGATGACAATATTTATTTATTTCAGGTACTTATATAGCGCCATCAATTTACGCAGCACTTTACATATATATTGTACATTCACATCAGTCCCTAACCCTCAAGGGGCGTACAATCTAAGGTCCCTAACCCTCAAGGGGTGTACAATCTAAGGTCCCTAACCCTCAAGGGGTGTACAATCTAAGGTCCCTAACCCTCAAGGGGCGTACAATCTAAGGTCTCTAACCCTCAAGGGGCGTACGATCTAAGGTCCCTAACCCTCAAGGGGTGTACAATCTAAGGTCCCTAACCCTCAAGGGGTGTACAATCTAAGGTCCCTAACCCTCAAGGGGTGTACAATCTAAGGTCCCTAACCCTCAAGGGGTGTACAATCTAAGGTAATTAATAATAAATAATTTCTTGTGCAAAGCCTTGTAACCAGACACAGCGACTTCTACAATCAGTTCAGTTAGAATTAGCACCATGTGTGTATGGATGTATGAGCTTTAGGGCTCCATGTAAATGGGACACTTCTGAACGATGGACACTTCTGAACGATACTGACTGCTGGAAAATGTAGGTTAAAAAATGTTTGTTTAGCCGCGTTTGCATAACGCGTTTATGTGCGTTTTGCATTTAGAATCTTTTTTTAAAGATAAGCACAGGAAAACCTCCCAAATACCCAGGATCAGGGGCAGACTGACCATTTGGAAACTTGGGCACTGCCCGAGGGCCCGGGGTCAGTAGAGAGCCCCATGAGATGCCCCTGGTACCTTTTTCATAGGCTTTTTTGAGTTTGGGCAAGGACACAGGGGCCCCATGATCCCCTATTGCCCGGGGGCCCCATGAGGTGTCAGTCCGCCCCTGCCCAGGATGCACTGAAAAGTCGTAAATTATTAACTATTTCAGATTGTTTCAGAGAAATACAGAGAGTAGAAGCAGAGACAGCAGTATTTGTTGAGATTAGCTTGTGAGATTAGCTTGGGAGTTGCTCATTAATTTCTTTTGTTTCCAAGGGTGGGAAAGGTGTCTGGTGGAGGGAGTCATTAAGGCCACCTGGAGGGGGTCTTCATGAGGAATTTGAGGTGTGAATGGCCATTAACATATCTTTTGTTTCCAAGGATGGGAGAGGTCTGAGGTGTTAATGGTCATTAACATATCTTTTGTTTCCAAGGGTGGGAGAGGTCTGAGGTGTGAATCGGTCAGTACAATGTGTGACAAGCTTGGTAGGAATATCCTGTGTTCAGTGTCCATTTGAGTACCTTGAAAACGCTTTGCATGCATTTTTCATGATGAAAAAAGGCTCTGGACAGCATCGGGAACTGGAAGAGTTAAAAAAAAATGAAAACGCTTATAAACACATTTAGCCGCGTTTACAAGCGTTTTGCGTTTGAAACGGTGATAAAATCGACTGCTGAATGTAAGTTTTCTGTGTTCAAAAAAACAACTGTAAACTCAACTGCCTGTAAACGACGATGTGTACATGGACACATAGGAAAACATTACGGTGAGATCAGGGGCTGCTGAAAAAAACGCTGAACAGCTCCTGAACGTCAGTTTATCAGCTGCAGTGTACATGAGCCCTAAAAGGTTCCAACAGGCATTTTATGTCCATCTGATACTTGCACATTTGACTGCTTTGTTGTATGCTGTGCTTTTAAGCCAGCATTAGAAAAGTGGTGCTTGGCAAGAGGTGTCGATGTTTGCCAAGGGTCCTCAACTAGCGGATCTAAAAATGTGCACTGAGCCAAATGCTTCATTATATATAGCAGTGGGTGAGGCGTTGCAGCGCAGGGGTCCAGGTATTAACCCCTTGCCTACTGGGCACTTCTACCCCCTTCCTGCCCAGGCTAATTTTCAGCTTTCAGCGCTGTCACACTTTGAATGACAATTGCGCGGTCATGCAACACTGTACCCATATGAAATTAATATATATTTTTTTAGACAGAGCTTTCTTTTGGTGGTATTTAATCATCTCTAAGTTGTTTATTTTTTGCTAAACAAACCAAAAACAACTGAATATTTGGGAAAAAAAAGTTTTTTCTTCGTTTCTGTTATAAAATGTTGTAAACAAGTGATCTTTCTTCTTCACTGACGTGCGCTAATGAGGCTGCAGTGATGGGCACTGATAGGCTGCACTGATGGGCAGGAAGAGTGTGTCATCATTGGTGTGAGTGAGAGGAAGAGTGCCTCATCATTGGTGTCAGTAAAAAGAATAGTGACCCATCATTGGTGTCAGTAAAAAGAATAGTGACCCATCATTGGTGTCAGTAAAAAGAATAGTGAACCCATCATTGGTGTCAGTGGAAGGAATAGTGACCCATCATTTGTATTCGTGGGAGGAATAGTGCCTCAATATTGGTATCAGTGGAAGTTATAGTACCCTATCAGTGGAAGGAATAGTGCCTTATTGTTGGAATCAGTGGAAGGAATAGTACCCCATTGTTGGTGTCAGTGGGAGAAATACTGACACATCTTTGGCGTCAGTGGAGGGAATACTGCCCTCAGTTGGAGGACTTATGCCTCACTGTTGAAGCCAGTGGAAATAATGGTGGCCTCATTGCTGGTGTCAGTGGGAGGAATAGTGTCTTGTATTATTGGGAGGATTTGTGGCCCAAGGGCTGGACAAAGATTCTCTTCGAGCCCATGGACCATTGTTTCAGAGCCATTGGTCTTTATTCCCTTGGCAGGCGGTGCTCACTTGCGCTTCAGCGGTGGATTTTTCCTCAAGCTATGGACCCTTCATCAGTCCTGATGAAATCAAGTCCTTAGACCACTGGAGCATGGGGCAGAAGACACTGTAGAACAGCGAGGAGGTTCAGTCAAGTAAATCTTCTTCTTTATGTCCCCTAGCCCACTGCAAATGTCTACCGTAAAGTTTCCAGGAGTCGGTCTTTAACTCTTCATCTACCTTGGGCCCAACACACTGAACAAATGTGTGTCTGTGCCCACCCCCTCTCTACCCCTTTTAGCCACAACCATGGTCACCACAGTGCAGACCAGGCCCACTTTTTACCACAACCATGGTCACCACAGTGCAAACCAGGCCTACTTTTTGCCACAACCATGGTCAATGCAGTGCCGACCAGGCCTACTTTTTACCACAACCATGGTCACCACAGTGCAGACCAGGCCTACGTTTTACCACAACCATGGTCACCACATTGCAAACCAGGCCTACTTTTTACTACGACAGGCCTACTTTTTACCACGACTGGCCAACTTTACAGTTAAAGGCAAGATCAAAGTGTCCCTCACAACTTGAGTTTTTTTCCCACTTTTCCCCATAGCTTTTAGTTTGGTTCATAGAACATTTATTCCATCCGGACCTTTTGGTGAGTTTTTTTTGTTCCAAATATATCTAAAAATAATGCACAGTAATTGGTGTTCCAAAGTCACAGGATTTTCGTGGGGTAGTAAATATTTTTGGATCAAGAAACAATGGCAGACTACCACTCGGGTTCTCGGTACATTGACACTTGGAGCCACAAAAGAGAAATAAATAAAGTTGAGTTGCTCAGATCTAGCTTTTTTTTGTTTTTTTGCTTTCCTATTTCTGGAACAAATGTTAAGTACAGATGTGTTTATAAACAATAAAGCATTGTCATTTCCTTCATTGTGATCCTTCTGGCATTTTCCCCAAGGAGAGCAGAATCCAAAAATATAAAAAAAATCCCAAAACAAACATGTCAAAGATTATTTAACTGTGCTTTTAGAATTAGGATCATCCTTTTGATTCTGCGGAAAGCAATGCAATATGAAGAAATAAAGACATCTGTTTTTCTAAAATACACATCACTCGTTCGTTACATGGCGTACCTGAATTTTCATCAGCTGTAAAGTGATTTGTCACGTACACTCACCGGCCACTTTATTAGATTATTAAACCTATCTCTTCAGGGAAGCCTATCCCGCCCTCAGCTAATAATGGAATCTTCTACTCTTCCTACCATGCTCATCTCCAGGACTTCTCTAGAGCCTCCCCCAACTTCTGGAACTCTCTACCCCAATTTATCAGACTATCGCCTACTCTGCTCACTTTTTGGCGATCTCTGAAAAACTTCTCTCTTCCGAGAAGCCTATCCCGCCCTCACCTAATAATGTAATCTTCTACTCCTCCTACCATGCTCATCTCCAGGACTTCTCTAGAGCCTCCCCCATCCTTTGGAACTCTCTACCCCAATTTATCAGACTGTCGTCCACTCTGTCCACTTTTAGGTGATCTCTGAAAACCTATCTCTTCAGGAAAGCCTATCCTGCCTTCAGCTAATAATTGAATCTTCTATTCCTTCTATCAGTAATATAGTTATTACCTTTTGTACCACTAGCCCCTCCCTCTTAGATTGTAAGCTGCAAGGATCAGGCCCTCCTAACCCTCTTGTATTGATATGTATTGTTGCTGTATTGTCTCCCGCCGGTATATTGTAAAGAGCTGAGCAAACTATTGGGGCTATATAAATCCTGTATAATAATAATAATATTCACATGGCAGCAACTCAATGCATTTAGGCATCTAGACGTGGTGAAGAAGACTTGTTGAAGTTCAATCTGAGCATCAGAATGGGGAAGAAAGGGGATTTAAGTGACTTTGAACGTGGCATTCAGGCTGGTGGTGGTGGTGGGGTAATGGTGAGGTGGATCCATCCTGCCTTTTATCAACAGTTCAGGCTGGTGGTGTCATGGTGAGGTGGATCCATCCTGCCTTGTATAAATGGTTCAGGCTGGTGGTGGTGGTGGTGTCATGGTGAGGTGGATCCATCCTGCCTTGTATCAACGGTTCAGGCTGGTGGTGGTGTCATGGTGTGGTGGATCCAACCTGCCTTGTATCAACGGTTCAGGCCGGTGGTGGTGTGTCATGGTGAGGTGGATCAATCCTGCCTTGTATCAACGGTTCAGGCTGGTGGTGATGGTGTCATGGTGAGGTGGATCCATCCTGCCTTGTATCAACGGTTCAGGCTGGTGGTGTCATGGTGAGGTGGATTCATCCTGCCTTTTATCAACGGTTCAGGCTGGTGGTGGTGGTGTAATAGTGTGGGGGATCCATCCTGCCTTGTATCAACGGTTCAGGCTGGTGATGGTGGTGTCATGATGTGGTGGATCCATCCTGCCTTGTATCAATAGTTCAGGCTGGTGGTGGTGGTGGTGTCATGGTGAGGTGGATCCATCCTGCCTTGTATCAACGGTTCAGGCTGGTGGGGGTGGTCATGGTGTGGTGGATCCATCCTGCCTTGTATCAACGGTTCAGGCTGGTGGTGGTGGTGTCATGGTGTGGTGGATCCATCCTGCCTTGTATCATTGGTTCAGGCTGGTGGTGGTGGTGTTATTGGTGGCACCACTGGATTACAGAATAAATGACGTTTTTGATCGAAAAATCGTTCGGAATTCGACCCATGTATGGTCTGCTTAAAACTGGAGCACTCAGAATCTGGTGCAGCTGTGCATGGCAGCCAATCAGCTTGTTCAGTAAAGCTTTGACGATAAAACCTGGAAGCTGATTGGTTTCTCTGCAGAGCTGCACCAGATTTTGCACTCCCCAGTTTTAATACATAGCCCCCAGTCTGTACCCAGGTTTACTCCAGCAATATAATTAACCTCTTATTACTAATCTATAAATTGACTTCTGATTGATTGCTATGTCCTGGTTCCGGACCGTATACACAGTCCTTGCCCTTTGGATCACGTTATTAAATAACCCTGGTATTGAATGTAGAGGTTGTTCTTGATGCATAGAATTCCTAGTGTATGTGGCCAAGTCTAAGACAGCGGATCAGATGTGTAGCTGATGACAGATATATGATCCGAATTACATTACCCATAACCTTGGTTCCAGGACACAGATCCGAGCTATGTATATGAGGCACCTGTCAGTCCTTCACACATACGCATCCCATTGCCATTTAATCCTACACATTGGACCTTTCTGAAAATTGGGTGGGATGGCTAACCGGGCTATAACACAGAGCAAGCAGGTCAGGTCCTCATTCTACACTGTCATAATGATCTCTGCTTGGCTTTGAGTCTTTTGGAAAAAAATACATTCTAAGTCCTCCTTTCTCAACCTTTTCAACACAGAGGAACCCCTGAAATAACTTTCTGGTCTCGGAACCCCTGAAATAACTTTCTGGTCTCGGAACCGCAACTAAAAATGACTATATCCAGGGCCGGTGCTACCACTATGCAAACTAGGCGGCCGCTGGTTTCCCTACTCTACAACATGGCCGGATATAGGGGGGTGCTGGGATGGGTTTGGAGGGATTTGTGTAAGGTGGGAGGATTTTATGTTGGGTAGGGTAATCTGGAGGGGGTTTAGATAGGAGAGGGATTTGGGGGAATTTGTTGCAGGTGGGGGATTAAAGGAAAAGGAGTGATGCTGGGAGGGGGGATTTGTGCTAGGAGGGGCGTCCGGTGGGGGGATTTATGCTAAGAGAGGGGATTGGGGGAATCTGTGTTAGGAAAGGGGGATGCGGAGAGGTTGTGTTTAGGAGAGAGGATTGGGGGGGACTTATGTTAAGAGGGGGATTCGGGGGGGGGGAGGGATTTGTGCTTGGAGAGGGGATTGGGGGAATCAGTGCTAGGGAAGGTGATGGGGGGTTGTGTTTAGGAGAGAGGATTGGGGGGGATTTGTTAGGAAGGGGGATTTGCGCTAGGAGGGGGATTCGGGGGGGGGGGGGAATTTGTGCTTGGAGAGGGGATTGGGGGGGACTTATGTTAGGAGGGGGGATTTGTGCTAGGAGGGGGATTCGGGGGGAGGGATTTGTGCTTGGAAAGGGGATTGGGGGAATCAGTGCTAGGGAAGGTGAGGGGGGGGTTGTGTTTAGGAGAGAGGATTGGGGGGGATTCATGTTAGGAGGGGGGATTTGTGCTAGGAGGGGTGTCCGGGGGGGGATTTATGCTAATAGAGGGGATTGGGGGAATCTGTGTTAGGAAAGGGGGATGCAGAGGGGTTGTGTTTAGGAGAGAGGATTGGGGGGGACTTATGTTAGGAGGAGGATTCGGGGGGGAGGGACTTGTGCTTGGAGAGGGGATTGGGGGAATCAGTGCTAGGGAAGGTGATGGGGGGGTTGTGTTTAGGAGAGAGGATTGGGGGGGATTTGTGTTAGGAAGGGGGATTTGTGCTAGGAGGGGGATTCAGGGGGGGGGGAATTTGTGCTTGGAGAGGGGATTGGGGGGGACTTATGTTAGGAGGGGGGATTTGTGCTAGGAGGGGGATTCGGGGGGAGGGATTTGTGCTTGGAAAGGGGATTGGGGGAATCAGTGCTAGGGAAGGTGATGGGGGGGTTGTGTTTAGGAGAGAGGATTGGGGGGGATTCATGTTAGGAGGGGGGATTTGTGCTAGGAGGGGGACTCGGGTGGGGGGGAGATTTGTGCTTGGAGAGGAGATTGGTGGAATCTGTGCTAGGGAAGGGGATGGAGGGGTTGTGTTAGGAGAGAATATGGGGGGGGGGATTTGTGTTAGGAAGAGGGATTTGTGCTAGGAGAGGGATTCGGGGGGAGAGATTTGTGCTTGGAGAGGGGATTGGGGGAATCAGTGCTAGGGAAGGTGATGGGGGGGGGTGGTTGTGTTTAGGAGAGAGGATTGGGGGGGATTTATGTTAGGAGGGGGGATTTGTGCTAAGAGGGGGACTTGGGTGGGGGGGGGTATTTGTGCTTGGAGAGGGGATTGGTGGAATCTGTGCTAGGGAAGGGGATGGAGGTATTGTGTTAGGAGAGAGGATTGGGGGGGATTTGTGTTAGGAAGGGGGATTTGTGCTAGGAGGGGGATTGGGGGGAGTCTGTGCTAGGAAGGGGATGGGGGGGTTTGTGATAGGTGAGAGGATTGGGGGGATTTGTGCTTGGAGAGGGGATTGGGGGGAGTCTGTGCTAGGAAGGGGATGGGGGGGTTTGTGATAGGTGAGAGGATTGGGGGGATTTGTGTTAGGAGGGGGGATTTGTGCTTGGAGACGGGATCTGGGGAATCTGTGCTAGGAAAGGGGATGGGGGGGAATTGTGCTAGGAGGGGAGATTGGGGGAATTTGTACTATGATTGGACCGGGGGGGAGGGGGGTGTGTGTCCAAGAAGGGAGGATTTGGGGGGATTTGTGCTAGGCTGGGGGATTGAGGGGGTGTGCTAGGAGGGGCAGTTGGGAAGAATATATGCTAGGAGGGGGGATTTGGGGGAGAGGATTTGTGCTATGGTCGGGGGGGGGGGGGGGGGGGGTGGGAGTAGAACTCTAGGTGGAGTTTTTATTTTTAATTAATTTTTTTCTGGGGGGTGCAAGTAGTTTGTCTTGCCTTGGGCACAAAATAGTCTAGCACTGGCCCTGACTTAATCTACAACTCACGATGCATTACTGTGATGGTCAGTGGGAAGAACCCCCCCTTACAGATGGCTAAAAAGATCAATGGTGTCAGTGGGAACTAATCTGAGAAGCAGAAGTTACTAGAGATGTGCGCCATGTGTTTCGGATTCATTCGTTAAACTAATAATTTTGTTTCGCCATGTTTGTTTTGTTAGAATGATTCGTTTTCAGAATTTATTTGCTATGTTCAGATTCGTTTCATATATTCGGATTAGTGTCATATATTTGAATTCGGCTAGTCCAACCCACAAAGAGAAATGATTGGACGCTATCTGAAAAACGAATAGAATAAAATTAATTTTGGATTGATTTGTTATGTTCATTTGTTACAAAGAGAAATGGAATGAGCTGATTGGATGATATCTGAAAGAATGAATGGAACAAAAGTAATTTCTGATTCATTTGTTACACTAATTCATTACAAAGAGAAGTAGAATGAGCTGATTGGATGATACCTGAAAGAATGAATGGAATAACATTGATTTTGGATTATTTCGTTATGTTCATTTGTTACAAAGAGAAATGGAATAAGCTGGTTGGACAATATCCGAAAGAATGAATGGAAAGAAATTAATTTTAGATTATTTTGTTACTATGCTAATTTGTTACAAAAAGAAATGGAATGAGCTGGTTGGATGATATCCGAAGGAAAGATTATAACAAAATGAATTTTGGATTCATTCATTATGTTCATTCATTACAAAGAGAAATGGAATGAGCTGGTTGGATGACATCCGAAAGAATGAATGGAACAAAATTAATTTTGGATTGATTTGTTATGTTCATTCGTTACAAAGAGAAATGGAATGAGCTGATTGGATGATATCTGAATCAATGAATGGAACAAGAGTAATTTCGGATTCATTTGTTACACTAATTCATTACATAGAGAAATGGAAGGAGCTGATTGGATGATACCCGAAAGAACGAATAGAACAACATTGATTTTTTTATTTATTTCGTTATGTTGATTTTGTTACAAAGAGAAATGGAATAAGTTGGTTGGACAATGTCCGCAAGAATGAATGGAAAGAAATTCATTTCAGATTATTTCGTTATGCTAATTCGTTACAAAAAGAAATGGAATGAGCTGGTTGGATGACATCCGAAAGAATGAATGGAACAAAATGAATTTTGGATTCATTCATTACAAAGAGAAATGGAATGAACTGGTTGGATGATATCCGAAAGAAGGACTATAACAAAATGAATTTCGGATTAATTAATTATGTTCATTCATTACAAAGTGAAAAGGAATGAACTGGTTGGATGGCATCCGAAAGAATTAATGGAACATCATTACAAAGAAATGGAATGAGCTGGTTGTACGACACCCAAAAGAACGAATGGAACAAAATTAATTTCAGATTAATTCATTATGTTCATTCATTACAAAGAGAAATGGAATGAGCTGATTGAATGATATCTGAAAGAATTAATGGAACAAAAGTAATTTTGGATTCATTTGTTACGCTAATTCATTACAAAGAGAAATGGAATGAGCTGATTGGATGATACCCAAAAGAATGAATAGAACCACATTGATTTTGGATTATTTTGTTATGCTCATTTGTTACAAAGAGAAATGGAATGAGCTGGTTGTACGACACCCGAAAGAAGCAATATAACAAAATGAATTTCGGATTCATTCATTATGTTCATTCATTACAAAGAGAAATTAATGAGATGGTTGGATGACACCCAAAAGAATAAATGGAACAAAATGAATTTTGGATTCATTCATTTTGTTCATTCATTACAAAGAGAAATGGAATGAGCTGGTTGGATGGCATCCGAAAGAATTAATGGAACATCATTACAAAGCGAAATGGAATGAGCTGGTTGTACAACACCCGAAAGAAGAAATATAACAAAATGAATTTCGGATTCATTCATTATGTTCATTCATTACAAAGAGAAATGAATAAGATGGTTGGATGACACCTGAAAGAATAAATGGAACAAAATGAATTTTGGATTCATTCATTATGTTCATTCATTACAAAGAGAAATGGAATGAGCTGATTGGACGATATCCAAAAGAACGAATGGAGCACAATTAATTTTGGATTCATTCGTAATTTTATAGTTCAGATATCCTGATGGATCCACCTCCATCCAACCCAAACACAATAAGTAGGAATCCTCTTATTTCACTTTCATACCTTACAGTATTTATCGCAATAAGTTTCCATTTCATATATTGTGAATTTTCTTTACAATGTTATTTCAAATAAATACTAAATGAATCTGAAAGAAGGAATGGAATGAAATTAATTTCAGATTCATTCGTTATGTAATGTTTTCGGATGCTTCAAACATTAACAAAAGGTCCAAACTCTTCCATCATATCCTAATGAAACAAAAGAATGCAAATTAATTTTCGGTGGTTGTATCCAAGTGATGCTTCACCCCGGTACCGGTTTTTACAGCCTGTGGTCGGCTCTCTTGTACAAGCAACCAGAGTGGCTAACTAGCCGCTTGATTGTTTGTACAAGCAGCGGAAGGGGACACCCTCTATCACGTACCTGGTGATGGAGGCCAATGGAGAGAGGGCTTCCCTTGCAGCTAAGTTCCGGACTCCCCTGAGAGTGGGACAGCGGGAGTCAGGCCCAAAGTTGCACAGGTCACCTGTAGGAGTGCAGGTTGATGGTCCACTCAGAAGCACAGCTGGTGCACGGGGATAGGTCTGCAGACTGGAGGCACCTGTGCATGGTATGCAAGCCTTCTGGGATTTGGATGTTTTACCGGGAAGTCAGTTTGAGCCGAGGTCAGGTACCGGGTGGGAGTCAGAGCAGACGTGGTCAGGTGGGATAGCCGAGGTCATACACGGTGGAGAGAGAGAGAGTATCCTTTAGCCAAGCCGAGGTCAGATCAGGGGGTCAGTAGAGCAGACAAGTCCAAGTACAAGCCAAGTTGTAATCAGGTCGCAGGTCCAGGAACAAGGCACGGGGAGCTAGAGATCATCCAGCAACCAGAGGAAGTGATGAGTCTCCTTATAAAGGCCGTCTGGCACCAGACTGAGGCTGATGTGTCCTTCTGTGGCCATGTAGAGTATTGGCAGAAACACCAGAACTTCTGCTGTGGACAGGACCCTGACACCTTCCCCTCCTGCCGCCTTCCCTGTCTCTCTAAGGCTCTCCCGTCACACCGGGAGTCCTGAGCAACCAGGAATCGGCTTTGAACAGCTCTTCTTTATAGTAAACCTGACCTGACATCACTTCCAGTTTACTCTGAAACTTTTGGAGCCATTTTTGAAAATCTGAAAGCATTCAAAAGCACTGATCTTGCTGTTTTGAATGCTTTCAGGTGCAGAGCAGGGATTTGGGGTCTCATAGATCCACAATGTGTGAACCACCTCAACAGGAACACATAATATCTAGCCTGGCATGCAAATCTTTGAGTTTGAAAACACATCCAGAATCGCACATGCGTGAACCAGCGCGGCACCATTCATACCTGGGCGTTTTGCGATCGCAGCAGAATCTCTGTGATCACAAATCGCAGGTTCAGGTACCATTATTTTCAATGGCACCTAAAACGTGGTGCAGTTTTTTGTCATGATTATCACATCACGTGAAGCTTGTCGCCCAAGAATTGCCTTGTCCCGGGTGTCGACAACTCATGCTACACTAAAAAAAACTGGCTCCTAAATTTTTTAGATGGCTCCTAGATTCCAAGCAAATTCAAAGCCTTGATTTAGGGGGCATGTTCCCCCTATTTGAAGTCCTTCGTTTTAACTTTGTACTATGTTTTCCATGTGGTACCATTGCTGCAGTAGATGTAATTGACCCTCACACAGCCATCCAGTCGTCAAACATCCACAGTTGCATATGGGTGGACTTAAAGGCGTAAGACAGAGATATTCTGGATTTTCCAGCCTTTTGAAGTGGAGTGTGCTTGACTCCTGTAAGACCATAGGGAGCACATTTGCCATTGTCTGTCTAATGATAGCTATGATGAAACTGGATGGACTTTTGTCTTTTTTCAGCCAGACTAACTATGTAAATATAACAAAAATAAGTCTTATCTAGTCTTGGAAGTTGGACCAAAAGTCCTCAACACTTGTGAAGCTAAATTTTTTAATGCAGACCTCACATGGGTCGAATTCCGAATGAATTTTCTTTGGAAAATCGGAAATTATATGCATTTTGTAACCCAATGGTGCCACCATTGAATTCGAAGTTTGACCAACCAAGCCTTTAATTTCACCTCGTGTTTCTACAGAAAAGGATTTACATAGCCAAGAATTTTCTTTCCAGGTCCCATCTCACGCTTATTTCTTTTTTAATTACATTTCCCGCACGATTCTCCGATCATTGATTAGAAATTCTTTGTTTTTCAAAAACATTTCCAACATGCCTGATCACTCAAAAATTGTCTGTTGCTTTGACCAGGGGCGGACTGACAACTCATGGGGCCCCTGGGCAATAGGGGATCATGGGACCCCTGTGTCCTTGCCCAAACTCACAAAAGCCTATGAAATAGGTACCAGGGGCATTTCATGGGGCCCCCTACTGACCCCGGGCCCTCAGGCAGTGCCCCAGTTTCCAAATGGTCAGTCCGCCCCTGGCTTTGACCCACTAATGGTGCGAAATTCGAATGAAAATTCTTAGGAAAGACTTTCAAAAGAAAATTATTTCGGAATTCAACCCATGTATGGCTGGTCTAAGCATCCTGAGTTTGAGGGCTATAAGCAGACTTTAGAAAGCGCCTTATGATGGTAGACGATGCCAATCATTTATATAGAATCTTCAATAAATATATATATATATATATATATATATCCATTCAGTCGTATCCGACCCTTGCCGATTGCATGGACCGTCACTCTTAAGCGACTTTTTCTATGAATTCTCTCAGCAATTATTTTTACAGGGTAGGTTGCCAGGTCTTTCCCTAACTCCCACCATGCAGGAGATCCAACATAGCCAGGGATGAAACTAGGACAATTTAGACAGGAGCCAATTAACCTACCAGCATGTCTTTGGACTGTGGGAGGAAACCAAAGTACCCAGAGGAAACCCACGCAAGAACAGGGAGAACATGTAACCTCCATGCAGGAGGCGCCATGGTTGGGAATCGAACCCATGACCAGGGGCGGACTGACAACTCATGGGGCCCCTGTGCCTTGCCCAAACTCAAAAAAGCCTATGAAAAAGGTACCAGAGGCATCTCATGGGGTCCCCTACTGACCCTGGGCCCTCGGGCAGTGCCCGAGTTTCCAAATGGTCAGTCCGCCCCTGCCCATGACCCATTTACTGCAAGGCAAATGTGCTAACAACTAAGCCACTGTGATATGTATGTATGTATGTATGTATGTCAGTCATCATGTCATCTCTACTAAACAACTATGTTATATGCTGACAGGATTTTTGTATATCACACTGGCCACATTCGGGGTCATTCTGAGTTTCACATACACCCATACAAGTGATTCACGCATTACTAATACCCTTAATGCTGAATTTGCAGCTGATGTGGAATTTCTCTAGTAATCCATTCTCATTTCTTATAGGTGTCCTACGAGTACAGAAACCGGCGTCTTTGCAATGTGATCCCGAGAACAAGTAAGTCATTTACTATACTGTTGTTTTATTTAAGGGAGTAAGTTTTAACAATGTTGTAAAAATGTGGATTTTATGACAATTTTACAGATAATTTGGTGACATGCCTAAAGTCCAACTCTGGGGACCATCATTTTCTTAGATTTATAGTGTTTAGCGTTTGTGGACCTCTGCCATGTAGCCATTTACGGTAGGCTTTCGGCAAAAGACTTCCTTTAGTTTAGTTGGATAGTACATCTCCTGCTGTTCTCTGGAGATATCTGAGCCATGATAGACACCAGCGCTGGTGTCACGTCTCCACGCCTGTCTTTTCTCAAAATGCTTGACTGTGGTGTCCACACAGGGGATGGTGGCACCACGCAATGGAGTCTACCAGTCTTCTGTTGCCAAGAGGGGGTGGGGAGCACTATCCGGTGAAACTAAGGAGTCTTTCTAAGCTTTTCAAAGAAAGCCTACCATAGGGAGTACATGGGAAAGGTAAGCACTATAAATCTATTAAAATTATGATACGTGGAGTTGTATTTTACTGATGGGGCCACATTGTAGGTGGTTGCCGATCCATGCCTAGACTGTGATTAAGATATAATTAAAGATAAAACTTCCTTTTTGACTTTTTGGATTTTTTAAACCCTAAATATTGCATTTACTTCATGAGATTTCTTGGTTATTATTTCACGACTTGACTACTGTAACTCCCTCCTCACTGGCCTACCTCACCGCAGGCTATCCCCGCTTCAGTCTTAGTTCATCGGTGTATGGAAGCAGCCAACATACCACTTGGTTGCTCAGGTGGCTTACCAGCAGTACAGCTGTGACAAAATCAAGTTTGAACACATAAGTTGTTCTTACCAAAAGTCCCAGCACCTTTAACCACTCCAACAGGTTTTATTGCTGTCTGTGCTCCTATTATTGGTGACTATTATCATCAAGTGAAGGTATTGAGTGGTCACCTGAACAGGATAAGAGAGGAAATTTTCCATTGGAGACACTAGTTCACTGGTATCCTGACTGTGTGGGTGGCCAATACAGCTGGAACTTTGAGAACTTTGTAGCTAACAGAAGGAGGTTTTTTCGTAATTATTTGTTTTCTGGAAGGCAACATCACGAGAGTCATGAAGACCTACGAGCTGGGGTTACTTTGTCTCAAGACTCGCTGACAAACTCATGTAGACTTCACCTCCGCAACATCTCCAAAATACATCCGTTCCTAACCCCGGAAACCACTAAGCAACTCATCCACTCCCTTATTATTTCACGACTTGACTACTGTAACTCCCTCCTCACTGGCCTACCTCACCGCAGGCTATCCCCGCTTCAGTCTTAGTTCATCGGTGTATGGAAGCAGCCAACATACCACTTGGTTGCTCAGGTGGCTTACCACCAGTACAGCTGTGACAAAATCAAGTTTGAACACATAAGTTGTTCTTACCAAAAGTCCCAGCACCTTTAACCACTCCAACAGGTTTTATTGTTATCTGTGCTCCTATTATTGGTGACTATTATCATCAAGTGAAGGTAATCCCAAATTTTGAGTGGGCACCTGAACAGGATAAGAGAGGAAATTTTCCATTGGAGACACTAGTTCTGGTGACCACCAGAGATCCCCTCGCTCTTGTTTTGGCTATGGGTCAAAAAGTAAAGGAAAATCCCCCTAATGGTAAAAACAAAAAAACAAAACAGACGGTTTACAACCCTTCAAAGATGATATCCTGAACGCTGCACACCAACATGGCTGTCCAGGTCTTTCCCCACCCATGGGGCCTTGTCATGGAGGTCCATGACTAGGCCCCATGGGTGAGGTGGGACTCGTTGGGGGCAAGACCTGGACAGAGCTGGGCTGAGGCTGCTTTCATTCAAGTGACTGTAGGGAATGTTGGTGTGCTGCGTTCGGGATATCTTCTTGCTGGATTTAGCGTACTGAGTTGGGATTAGCCCTCCCAGCCAGCACCCACAGTGCAAGCCATCGGATTTGGACGAATGAGCCTGGAGCAGAACCTCTAGTTACAACCCTCCCTTACTCTATCCAAATGAAAAAAGTTTTGCTTTCAGTTCTAATTTAAGACCAAACTGATCACCGGGACACAATGACGTCGCGTACAAAGCATGAAGGCTCATCTGAGCCATCAACCTTTCTGTGCATTTTCAGTATTTTGTAAAACATGGGTAAGCAAAAAATGTGTAATTTTTCTACAAGAATCGTTCTCTTTACTGCACTGCATTGCAGCACTCTAGCAAAACGTCTTCCGTGTTACTTTTTGATGCATTGTCCAGCATAGTCTCTGAGAGGGACCCTCCGGCGCCAATGCTCCATGAAAATGAAAAAGCACAGCATTGTACATTGTTGCAATGTGTTCTGCCATGCATGCTACATGAGCCCTCTACTCATTTTACAGAAATAACAAGATATTTGGTGTAATAGGTTAACATTTTTTTTTGCCGATTCTTACTTTAAATTTGTCTGAAATCCTTCGCTGTCTGTTGGCAAGATGTGATCCTGTGAGTAATATTTACACCCACACGAAATGTAATGATACTTATATCCAGATTTCTGTCACTCTGGTATCCTGCCTGTGTGGGTGGCCAATACAGCTGGAACTTTGAGAACTTTGTAGCTAACAGAAGGAGGTTTTTCGTAATTATTTGTTTTCTGGAAGGCAACATCACGAGAGTCATGAAGACCTACGAGCCAGGGTTACTTTGTCTCAAGACTCGCTGACAAACTCATGTAGACTTCACCTCCGCAACACCTCCAAAATACGTCCGTTCCTAACCCTGGAAACCACTAAGCAACTTATTCACTCCCTTATTATATCTCGCCTTGACTATTGTAACTCCCTCCTCACCGGCCTACCTCACCGCAGGCTATCCCCGCTTTAGTCTATCTTGAATGCTGCGGCCTGACTCATCCACCTTACTAACCGCTCCGTATCTGCCACCCCCCTCTGCCAATCCCTCCACTGGCTTCCGATTGCCCAACGGATAAAATTCTAAATACTAACATTGATGTATAAAGCTGTTCATAACACTGCCCCAAACTACATCACCGATCTGGTATCCAAATACCACCCAAAACTCACTCTCCGCTCCTCACAAGACCTCCTACTCTTTAGTTACCTGGTCTCCTCCCATGCTCGTCTCCAGGACTTCTCCAGGGCTTCCCCCATCCTTTGGAACTCCCTACCCCATTCCATCAGACTATCACCTACTCTGCCCACCTTTAGGCACACTCTGAAAACCTATCTCTTCAGGGAAGCCTACCCCACCCTCAGCTAATTACTGGACTCCTCCACTCTTCCTACCACTCCATCCCCCACAGCTATTTCCTCCTGTACCACTCTCCCCTCCCTCCTAGATTGTAAGCTCCAAGGAGCAGGGCCCTCGAACCCCTCGTGTATTGAATCGTATTGTTACTGTACTGTCTCATGTACTGTCTCCCATTATTGTGTAAAGCGCTGAGCAAACTGTTGGCGCTATATAAATCCAGTATAATAATAATAATAATAAAAAGACTCCCTGAACAAGCAGAATTTTATTCTGTCAATAGACCACAAAAGTCATAGCCAAGTACTGTACATACCCTTCTATTGTCAGAAAGGTTTGTCTTTCGTGGTCATAGTGTGGACATGATCAGAGGTTCTCAATTGAATTTGTGATAGTGGAGAGCGTTCTTAAATACATTTTATAATAGGCTTTTAACCAGTTTTTATGTTCTATAAGTGACTGACTTGAAACTATTATCCAAATGTCACTATATCGCGCCTGATACAAAACATTATAGGCTTCTACATAAAATATTATATAAAAAAGCCTATGAAAAGGTACCAGGGGCATCTCATGGGGCCCCCTACTGACCCCGGGCCCTCGGGCAGTGCCCGAGTTTCCAAATGGTCAGTTCGCCCCTGGTTGAAACTTTGTGCTGTGCCCACCGTGCGCCCCCACTCAGGTGTGCACTCACCAGAAATTGCCTTTTGTTAAAGTATAATCAAGAGGATATCCATTAATTAGACCAGGAGGTTCCTCCAAAAATAGCCACTCAAAGATTGGTTGCCAGGAGGATTCAAAAACTCTGCTCCACCATATCATGAAAAGAGAAGAAAAATATCAGCTCCAATCATATATTACCCAAGATAAATGGTTTAATTTGCTCCAAGTAATGCATTTACAACATTAAAAACATCAACAAGCCCAAATGATAGATCTTAGTGACACGCAGATACCGCCTGGTGCTCTCACCACCTCCGAAACTGTTGGACAGAACGCCGTCACGTCACTTCCGGTTATGGATCTACGTCACTTCCTGTCTGCCGCACCGTCACGCCCTGACACATTGCGTCATATCCTGACTTACTCATAGGTTTGTCTTTTGTAGTCATAGTGTGGACATGATCAGAGGTTCTCAATTGAATTTGTGATAGTGGAGAGCGTTCGTAAATACATTTTATAATAGGCTTTTAATCAGTTTTGCTTTGGGAATAATATAGTCATTTTTGATGCGATTGTAAAGCACAGCCTTTTCCTTCTTTGGGTTTTTTTTAACGTTTATGTATAATTTTGATTTTTTTTTTGTCTTGTAGTCACATAAGTAGGGTTCTGATATAATTTTTGAATAAATATAATTAATATAAAGGCTGTTTTTGCATTTGTCTGTAGTTCCACTTTAGGCAACTTGCCAGCCAGCCGCAGAATCACTAAAATTCAATTTCCATTATCATTAGTGGAAGACGTTCCCTCACTGATCGAAATGCTGCCAAAAAACTCAATTGCTAGAGGGGAAAGCGTCTCCATACGATAGTGCAAGTTGAATTTTACAGACTCTTTTGGCGGAGAGGTGTGACCGGTGGCAGAATTGCCTGTTTTACATAGACATTCAGTTCTATAAAAATATAACTTCGTAACTTGGAAAGAAACAAGTACAATATGTACTCATTATATAAATACCACTGTCACCAAAATAGCTGATTGGAAGACTTTGCCAAACTTCACGAGTTCACAGTCTTCACAATTTGGCACATAAAATTTAAATTATTAGGATTTTTTTTGACCACCCAGTGATTCACCAAGTAGAATTTCATTACAGTTGGAACCTTCTAATCCAATTGGACAGAACACTCAGTTTTGAAAAAAAAAAATTATTCTGAAACAAAACCAATGCGTTTTGGGATCTCTCAACATTTCCCTTTCATTGGGGCTTGTAGAATGATAACCGTAGGGTGAGGGATATCATCTGAATGATGAAGATTGGTATAGCCGGCACTCGTTTTCCCGAATAATAAACTTTATTGAGCGAGTAAAATGTGCATATTAAATTACGCGTTTCGGCATAAGCTTTAGTCATAGCCTTGACTGTGATTAGGACATATTGCCAGAACATGTAGGACATCAGATTTGTGTCCTTTTTAAGGCATTTTTAAATTTTGGAAACAGTCAAAAGTTGCAGGGTGGTAAGTCAGGGGAATAAGGGCGTCAGTTAAGTTTCAGAATGGATTTCTGGGCCAGAAACTCCTGAATACTTAATGCATCATGTGCAGAAGCATTGTCGTGGTGGAGAATTCACTTGTTAGGCCAGAGTTCTGGTCTCCCCCCCCTCGTGTGTGTGTGTATATATATACATTTATTGAGTGAGTAAAAGTCAGGGGAATAAGGGCATCGGTTAAGTTTCAGAATGGATTTGTGGGCCAGAAACTCGCGAATACTTAATGCATCATGTGCAGAAGCATTCTCGTGGTGGAGAATTGTCAGGCAGGGCTGTGGAACGGACAGGTAGGCCTAGTGGCAGGGTAACGCACTGGCTGACGACAACCACCACCAACAGACCGAAGTCCCTCAGGGCGCGGAGTCTAAGTCCCAGGCTGCCCTTCACCAGGGCCCCTGATGGTGGGGATGGACTTGACGCAGCCAGGAACCAGGTCGCGGCCCCCGAGACACCCCGGCTGCGGTAATGGCCGCCGCCAATGGCGTGTAGCTGGTGAGAATGACAATAGCGTAGTCAGGCAAGCCGAGTCGACAACAACAGGACAAAACAGTACAGAACAGTAGACAGAGAATCACAGGTCACGGGCCGGGTTCAGCAACGGAAGGTCAGATCGAAGGAAAACACAGAGAATGGTCTTAGTCACAAGCCGAGTCAGAATACCAGAAGAGTCACGAGCATATACACAGAGCTGTAGCAAGACAAAGACACAAGACACAAGTGCAAAGAGCATGTGCGGATCACAGGCTTATATGTACTCAGCCACACCCCTCTGGGGGATAGACCTCAGAGACCTGAAGGCATAAAAGCTTCCCACCATGCTCAGCAGAAATCCAAGATGGATGCCAGCACATGGAGTAACATAACCTCTGGGAAAAGGTAGGACCTTGACAAGAATCCACTTGTTAGGCCAGAGTTCTGGTCTTTTCCCCCCCGTGTATATATATATATTGAGCGAGTAAAATGTACATATAAAATGCTTACGCGTTTTGGCAATAAGCCTTAGCCATGGCTGTGATTAGGGCTTATTGCCAGAACGCATAAGACATCAGATTTGTGTCCTTTCAAAGGCATTTTAAAATTTTGGAAGCAGTCAAAAGTTGCAGGGCGGTAAGTCAGGGGATAAGGGCATTGGTTAAATTTCAGAATAGATTTGTGGGCCAGAAATTTGTGTATACTTAATGCATCATGTGCATCATGTGCAGAAGCATTGTCGTGGTGGAGAATCCACTTGTTAGGCCAGAGTTCTGGTCTTTTCCCCCCGTGTATATACGTTGAGCAAGTAAAATGCAATTAAAATACTTACGCGTTTCGGCAATAAGTCTCATTCATAGCCATGGCTGTGATTAGGGCTTATTGCCGGAACGCGTAAGCCATCAGATTTGTGTCCTTTTAAAGGCATTTTAAAATTTTGGAAACAGTCAAAAGTTGCAGAGTGGTAAGTCAGGGAAATAAGGGCGTCGGTTAAGTTTCAGAATGGATTTCTGGGCCAGAAACACGTGAACACTTAATGCATCATGTGCAGAAGCATTGTCGTGGTGGAGAATCCACTTGCTAGGCCAGAGTTCTGGTCTTTTTCCCCCCCGTCTGTATGTGTATATATATATATATATATATATATATAGAGCGAGTAAAATGTGCATAAAAATAACTTACGCGTTTCGGCAATAAGCCTTATTCTTAGCCATGGCTGTGATTAGGGCTTATTGCCGGAACGAGTAAGACAGTGGTATTTATATAATGAGTCAGGGAAATAAGGGCGTTGGTTAAGTTTCAGAATGTATTTCTGGGCCAGAAACTCAAACACTTAATGCATCATGTGCAGAAGCATTGTCGTGGTGGAGAATCCACTTGTTAGGCCAGAGTTCTGGTCTTTTTCCCCTGTGTATATATATATATATATATATATATTGAGCGAGTAAAATGTCCATATAAAATGCTTACGCGTTTCGGCAATAAGCCTCATTCATAGCCATGGGTGTGATTATTGCTTATTGCCGGAACACCTTTGTGCCCTTTTTTTAAATTTTGGAAACAGTTAAAAGTTGCAGGGTGGTAAGTCAGGGGAATAGGGGCGTTGGTTAAGTTTCAGAATGGATTTCTGGGCCAGAAACTCATGAATACTTAATGCATCATGTGCAGAAGCATTGTGGTGGTGCAGAATCCACTTGCCAGGCCAGAGTTCTGGTCTTTCCCCCCCTGTGTGTGTGTGTGTGTGTGTATGTGTATATATATATATATATATATATATATATATCTCGAGTAAAATGTGCATATAAAACTTACGCGTTTCGGCAATAAGCCTTATTCATAGCCATGGCTGTGATTAGGGCTTATTGCCGGAAAGCGTAAGTATGTTATATGCACATTTTACTCGTTCAACAAAGTTTATTATTTAGGAAGACGAGTGCCGGCTATACCAATCCTCATCATTCAGTAGCATCTGTGCTGGGACGACACACAGAGCCAGAGCGCCGACATTCCACCTCCGTGGGGATTGTTTCTGGGTGTAGCACCTAATTGTTCTTGAGGGATATCATCCTGAATTGTAAGTTGGAATACAGATCATGCTGGTCCATTTACCTTCATGGGTTCCAACTTACAGTCCAGGACGATACCCCTCACCCTACGGATTTCAAGCTCTAAAGAAAAATGTTGAGCCCTCGAAATGCATTGTTTTTTGTTTCAGAATAAAATTTGTAAAATATAATTTATAAACTAATGTTGCGCTCCCGTCTCTTTTAATAATTCAGTTAACCTAACCCTCCCGGGGGGTCCTGCAGAATACCACGATTGTTGGTGAGCATCCTCCAGTGCTGCATGCCACATAATACATGACAACAAATCACCAGAAGGTTCAGTGCTTCCATACAACAAAAAGAATACTGATCAGAGAAGGGGAAAATCTGATTAAACCGTGTTGTATGTTGTGTGCTGGTAGAGTTGCATGAGATAATCAATTAGTACCTGTAGCAGACTTGCAAGGAACGGTTGGCTATAATTAAAAACGTAAAACTAGATAAGTAACGATAGAAACGTGTTAGCCAATGTCCGTAGAATAAATGATTTCATATTCACCTTGGATAAAAGCAGTCTGAGTGAGTTTTCACAAAGGGCTTTTCAATCCAAAACCTCCTTCTCCAGCTTGAAGTATAGCCATGCTTTTCCGAGTTCAACCATACTGTTGTCACCAGCATTTGAATTGTTTTTATATTCCCTTGCAGAATCACTAGGAAGGTGTAAGACACAAAAATACTGTATAATTTGCCTTCAAGTGGATTCTCTATAGCAGTGGTCTCCGAACTGTGGCCTGGGGAGCGAATGTGGCCCTTTGCTTGCTTTTCTCCGGCCCTTGGTCCATTAATTTACCTCTACTGTTACCAACAGTGGGGCATAGTTCCTGCCACTAATACCGATGATGGAGCACTATTCCTCCTACTGATGCCAATGATGGGGCACTATTCCTCCCACTGATACCAATGATGGGGCACTATTCCTCCCACTGACACCAATGATGGGACACTATTCCTCCCACTGACACCAATGATGGGGCACTATTCCTCCCACTAATATCAATGATGGGGCACTATTCCTCCCACTGATACCAATGATGGGGCACTATTCCTCCCACTAATATCAATGATGGGGCACTATTCCTCCCACTAATATCAATGATGGGGCACTATTCCTCCCACTAATATCAATGATGGGGCACTATTCCTCCCACTGATACCAATGATGGGGCACTATTCCTCCCACTAATATCAATGATGGGGCACTATTCCTCCCACTAATATCAATGATGGGGCGCTATTCCTCCCAATGACACCAATGATGGGGCTGTATTCCTCCCACTGATACCAATGATGGAGCTCTATTCCTCCCAATGACACCAATGATGGGGCTCTATTCCTCCCACTGACACCAATGATGGGGCTCTATTCCTCCCAATGACACCAATGATGGGGCTCTATTCCTCCCACTGATACCAATGACAGGACACTATTCCTCCCACTGATACCAATGATGGGGCACTATTCCTCCCACTGATACCAATGATGGGGCACTATTCCTCCCACTGATACCAATGATGGGGCACTATTCCTCCCATTGACACCAATGATGGGGCACTATTCCTCCCACTGATACTAATGATGGGGCACTATTCTTCCTATTGACACCAATGACGGGGCACTATTCCTCCCACTGACACCAATGATGGGGCACTATTTCTCCCACTAATACCAATGAAGGGGCACTATTCCTCCCACTAATACCAATGACGGGGCACTATTCCTCCCCCTGACACCAATGACGGGGCACTATTCCTCCCACTGATACCAATGATAGAGCACTATTCCTCCCACTGATACCAATGATGGGGCACTATTCTTCCTACTGACACCAATGATGGGGCACTATTCTTCCTACTGACACCAATGACGGGGCACTATTCTTCCTACTGACACCAATGACGGGGCACTATTCCTCCCCCTGACACCAATGACGGGGCACTATTCCTCCCACTGACACCAATGATGGGGCACTATTCCTTCCACTGACCCCAATGATGGGGCACTATTCCTCCCCCTGATACCAATGATGGGGCATTATTCCTTCCACTGATACCAATGATGGGGCACTATTCCTCCCACTGATACCAATGATGGGGCACTATTCCTCCCACTGACACCAATGATGGGGCATTATTCCTCCCACTGATACCAATGATGGGGCACTATTCCTCCCACTGATACCAATGATGGGGCACTATTCCTTTCACTGACACCAATGATGGGGCACTATTCCTTTCACTGACACCAATGATGGGGCACTATTCCTTCACTGAAACCAACAATGGGACACCAAGACATTTTCTACTCCCGCTGGCCACAGTCCGACCCATCTAAAAGTTTGAAGGACAGTAAACTGGCCCTTTGTTTAGAAAGTTTAGCGACCCCCTACTCTATAGGAATGTATGGAGCAGCCAAGAACCAGTGACATAGGTAGCTAGACTGAAAGGACCAGCAGTAACTAACTAGCAAGGACAAATCTGTTCTGAGTGCCGTTGCTCTTGGCAATAACCAACATTTTGAATGGCCTATTAAATTATTGCTCATTTCAAAACTGGATTAGCCTTGAAATACAATTTATGGCACATGGAGAATCCTCCATAGTATTCATTTTAGGGCACGAGGTCAGCTTCATACAGACATAGTTTGACCAGTTCAGTGTTGAAGGACCCAAGAGGCCTGCACAGATCCATGAGCTCAACCCTAACACACACATTTGGGATGAATCAAAAACCTAATCGTAAGTCAGATCTTCTCATCCAACATCAATACCTGACCTTTTAGCATCCATTCCCACAAACACACTCCAAAAATTGGTGGCAAGCTTTCCCAGAGGAGTAAGCAAGGTGTGATGTCCAGCATAAAGTTTGTTGGCCAGCTGTCTACAAACAATTGTGCAGTGTAGCTTCATCTGTTCCTGCTGGATGTACACATGTATGTGGGAGCAGTACGGGTGGGCCTTAATGCCCAGTCGCTGCACATATGCGTCCATGAGGAGAACACGCTCATTGCATACACCCAGCACAGGAACCAAGTTCAGACCTCCATACATAAAGCACTGCTCCAGACCAGTGCAATCTACATGGGCGTCTAGGGTGCTGGCTCAAGAAACGTTTCTGCGTACTTTTGGAAGATATAGATGAATAGGAGCCACACCCCAGAGATCTCTTCCTTCCAAGTGTGCTTCATTGAACCATCCATTATATAGCTGCTTCCATGATGTCCCAGTCCAAGGATCACCTTGCCCTAAAGTATATGTAAACCCCCCCCCCCCCCTTTAAAACAACCCATTCAGTTCAACATGAAGTGAAAGGAGAAAAAAAAAAAATATATATATATATATATATATATTTTTTTTATTTATTTATTTTTTATATATCACTGGTTTTGATTTTCCTGCCAATCCTCCTTCCCTACGGTTAGCCCTGCACTTACTTTTATATATATATATATATATATATATATATATATATATAAAATAAAAAAAAAATAAAAATAAAATATATATATATATATATATATATATATACATACACCGTATATATATATATATATATATATATATATATATAGTATGTGTGTGTGTGTGTATATATATATATATATATTTATTATAATTTTTTTATATAGATACCGTATTTTTCGCACCATAAGACGCACTTTTTTCCCCCCCAAAAAGGGGGGAAAATGTCAGTGCGTCTTATGGAGCGAATATAAAGCGGCCGGTCCGGTATTTTTGCGGCCACCATGTCAGAATACCGGGCCGGCCGCTCAGCTGTTGTCTCCTGCAGGGCCTTACCTGTTCCTCGCTCCAGCGCTGCACAGTCTTCCCGCGCTGGCTTCTGTGACAGCCGGGTGCCCACTGCGCATGTGCTGCGCTTTGCTAATGATCCGGTGTCTTCTGGGACACATGAAAGCTCCCAGAAGGCGCCGGGCCATTCACAAAGAGAAGCGCTTCTCGCACCTGAGCAGTGGGCACCCGGCTGTCACAGAAGCCGGCCCGGGAAGAAGAGGGAAGGCAACTCCGCGGAAGTGGGAGCGGGTACCTGTCAAATTCAGGTACCCGCTCCCCCTCCCTCCTCAAAGGTCAGCAGTCTCTGGTCATCCCCTTCACTGTCTGCAGTCTCTGGTCATTCCCTGCACTGTCCGCAGTCTCTGGTCATTCCCTGCACTGTCCGCAGTCTCTGGTCATTCCCTGCACTGTCTACAGTCTCTGGTCATTCCCTGCACTGTCTGCAGTCTCTGGTCATCCCCTGTACTATGTCCGCAGTCTCTGGTCATCCCCTGTACTGTCCGCAGTCTCTGGTCATTCCCTGCACTGTCCGCAGTCTCTGGTCATTCCCTGCACTGTCTGCAGTCTCTGGTCATCCCCTGTACTGTCCGCAGTCTCTGGTCATTCCCTGCACTGTCCGCAGTCTCTGGTCATTCCCTGCACTGTCCGCAGTCTCTGGTCATCCCCTGTACTGTCTGCAGTCTCTGGTCATCCCCTGTACTGTCTGCAGTCTCTGGTCATTCCCTGCACTGTCTGCAGTCTCTGGTCATCCCCTGTACTGTCTGCAGTCTCTGGTCATCCCCTGCACTGTCCGCAGTCTCTGGTCATTCCCTGCACTGTGTCCGCAGTCTCTGGTCATCTCCTGCACTGTGTCCGCAGTCTCTGGTCATCTCCTGTACTGTGTCCGCAGTCTCTGGTCATCTCCTGCACTGTGTCCGCAGTCTCTGGTCATCTCCTGTACTATGTCCGCAGTCTTTGGTCATCCCTGTACTGTCCGCAGTCTCTGGTCATCCCTGTACTATGTCCGCAGTCTCTTGGTCATCCCCTGTACTTTGTCCGCAGTCTCTGGTCATCTCCTGTACTATGTCCGCAGTCTCTGGTCATCTCCTGTACTGTGTCCACAGTCTCTGGTCATCTCCTGTACTGTGTCCGCAGTCTCTGGTCATCTCCTGTACTGTGTCCGCAGTCTCTGGTCATCCCCTGTACTGTGTCTGCAGTCCATTGGTTCAGAATATTTTTTTTTCTTGTTTTTCACCTCTAAAACCTAGGTTCGTCTTATGGTCAGGTGCGTCTTATGGAGCGAAAAATACGGTATATCACTGGTTTTGATTTTCCTTCCAATCCTCCTTCGTTACGGTTAGCCCTGCACTGACTTATCAATGCACAATACTGACCTGTATCAGCTTTTGTATGTGATTGTTTAGCCCTGCCCCTGCGTGGGCATATGGTGAGCCTGTTATGATGTTCTGAAAAATTTAATAAATACATTGAAACAGAAAAAAATTATAAAGACCGTTTTTTTTATAAGTGATCACATACCCTCTGTTCTTAGCTGCATAAGGAGCATAGAGAACTGGGGGAGGAGAAACAGCAGTACACTGATCTTCCCAGTGAATGGCTGTGCAGAGGGGGCCTGTCAGCAGATGTCTGATCATTGGAGGAGAACAGAAGTTCCCAGTACTGCTAGAAAACTCACCACGCTGCTCTCTCATGCCCAGTGTGGTCAGTTTATTATAGGAAAGCTGAGGGACCGGCAGGGACACCAGGGATTTCATACAAAGGAAGCAATACCAAGAGAACGGGAGACTTTCATATAAGTGCATGGTACAGCAGGCACACATCAGGAATGTGAAATGCTGGGTTGACATTTTATTTAACACATTGCACCGAAACAGCTTGATCCCAAGGAACAAGCCGTGATCAAGCTGTTTCAATGAAAAAGCATTAAGTAGAGATGTGCACAGCGGAAAAAATTGTTTTGTTTCAGATTGTTCGTTAATTTCATTTCGTCATATACATTGTTAGAATGATTCATTTTCAGAATTATTTTCATATATATTTTGTATATTTTCAAATCGATTCGAAATTAGAATTTTGGCAATAGGCTATATGTGTTCTATTTTATTGTATTCTGTTCAATATTTTTCTATTCCATTATACTCTGTTCTTTTCTTCTGTTTTCAATTCTATTCTATTCTTTTATATTTTATTGTATTTTTTTCTATTGTATTCTATAAAGCAGCCAAAGTAGGAATCATCAACTTATCTCACATTTATGCCTGACTGCATTTCTTCAATATGTTTCCATTTAAAATTATTTTCTATTTAAATTGAATTTCATTTTGTCATATTTATGTTAGAATGATTCATTTTCAGACTTCATTTCATATATATTTTGTATATTTTCAAATCAATTTGAATTTTGGAAGACCGCTATATTCGTTCTATTTTATTGTGTTTTTATTGAATTTTTTTTCTATTCTATTATATGCTACATTATTCTGTTCTTCTATTCTGTATTCTATTTCATCCTTTTCTCTTCTATTTTATTTTATTCTATTCTGTAAAGCAGACTAAGTAGGAATCATCATCTTCTCTCACTTTTATACTTTACTGAATTTATTGCAATATGTTTCCATTTCAAATTCAAAATAATTTTTGAATTCAAATTGAATTTCATTTTGTCATATTCGTTATGTTAGAATGATTCATTTTCAGACTTCATTTCATATTTACTTTGCATATTTTCAAATCAATTTGAATTTTGGAAGACCACTATATTTGTTCTATTATATTGTATTTTTTTTTCTATTCTATTATATGCTACATTATTCTGTTCTTCTATTTTCTATTCTATTTCATCCTTTTCTCTTCTATTTTATTTTATTCTATTCTATTCTTTTCTCTTCTATTCTATAAAGCAGACTAAGTAGTCATCATCATCTTCTCTCACTTATATATTTTGCTATATTTATTGCAATATGTTTCCATTTCAAATTCAAAATAATTTTTGAATTTAAAATGAATTTTGTTTTGTCATATTCATTATGTTAAAAGGATTAATTTTCAGAATTCATTTCATATATATTTTCAAATCAATTGAAAATTCGAATTTTGAAAGACGGCTATACTTGGTCTACTCTATTGTATTCTATTACTTTTTTTCTATTCTATTATACTCCACTCTATTCTTTTCTTCTATTTGCTATTCTAATCTATTCTATTCTATAAAGCAGCCTAAGCAGGAATCATCATCTTATCTCACTTTTATAACTTACTGTATTTAT
This sequence comes from Staurois parvus, assembly GCF_062004578.1. Lineage (NCBI taxonomy): Eukaryota > Metazoa > Chordata > Amphibia > Anura > Ranidae > Staurois > Staurois parvus. Next base: position 945,572 of record NW_028318918.1, read on the forward strand.
TGTAATATGTTTCCATTTCAAATTCAAAATCATTTTCGATTTTTAACTGAATTTCTTTTTGTCATATTCGGTATGTCTAGAATGATTCATTTTCAGAATTCATTTCATATATTCTTTGTATATTTTCAAATCGATTTGAAATTTTAATTTTGGCAGAAGGCTATATGTGTTCCATTTTATTGCATTCTATTCAATATTTTTCTATTCTGTTATACTCTATTCTTTTCTTGTATTGTGTGTTCTATTCTTTTATGTTTTTATTTTATTCTATTCTTTTCTATTATGTTCTATAAAGCAACCTAAATAGGAAACACCATCTTATCCCACTTTTATACCTTACTGCATTTATTGCAATATGTTTCCATTTCTAATTCAAAATAATTTTCGAATTTGAATTCATTTTCGAATTCAAAACCGGATAATATGTTTTGTTATAATTTATTTTTGGATTTGCTAAAATTTGTTACTGTTGAGATTCGAAAATTTGGATAAATCAGAATCTCTGAAAAATAAAATGAAATATTCAATTAAAATTTTGGTCAAATTTCGAATTGTAAAGAAACGAACATGTGTAGTGGTTAGACAAAGTAATCCATGAACAAAGAAGGTCCTGGAAGCAGTTATATTATGGATGGTTACATGGAGAACACTTAGAAGAAAGACTTTTTTTGGTGTGCGGCTCCTATTCATCTATTTTTTCCAATAGTAACCACGTTGTCATGGACAGATCTGGTCAAAGGACCACTGTGGCAGTCAATCACAACAGAATTAAGACCCTCCTAAAAGGGCCACCGGGAGATGGCCCCGAAGATGATCTGTTTTATACACAGTATTATGGATGGTTACATGGAGAACACTTAGAAGGAAGAGATTTTTTTTTTTTGGTGTGTGGCTCCTATTCATCAATTTCTTCCAATAGTAACCACGTTGTCATGGTCAGCTACCGTCAAAAGACCACCATGGCAGCCAATCACAGCAGCATTGAGACCCTCCTAAAAGGACCACCGGGAGATGGCCCCGAAGATGATCTGTTTTATACACAGTATTATGGATGGTTACATGGAGAACACTTAGAAGGAAGAGATTTTTTTTTTTTGGTGTGCGGCTCCTATTCATTAATTTCTTCCAATAGTAACCACGTTGTCATGGGCAGCTACCGTCAAAAGACCACCGTGGCAGCCAATCACAGCAGCATTGAGACCCTCCTAAAAGGGAGATGGCCCCGAAGATGATCTGTTTTAGGTATAGTACTATGGATGGTTACATGGAGAACACTTAGAAGGAAGAGATTTTTTGTTGGTGTGCGACTCCTATTCATCTATTTCTTCCAATAGTAATAACGTTGTCATGGTCAACTACCGTCAAAAGACCACCATGGCAGCCAATCACAACAGCATTGAGACCTTCCTAAAAGGACCACAGGGAGATGGCCCCGAAGATGATCTGTTTTATGTATAGTATTATGGATGGTTACATGGAGAACACTTAGAAGGAAGAGTTTTTTTCTTGGTGTGCGGCTCCTATTCATCTATTTCTTCCAATAGTAACCACATTGTCATGGACAGCTACCGTCAAAAGACCACTGTGGCAGCCAATCACAGCAGCATTGAGACCCTCCTAAAAGGGAGATGGCCCTGAAGATGATCTGTTTTATAGACAGTATTATGGATGGTTACATGGAGAACACTTAGAAGGAAGAGTTTTTTTCTTGGTGTGCGGCTCCTATTCATCTATTTCTTCCAATAGTAACCACGTTGCCATGGTCAGCTACTGTCAAAAGACCACCATGGCAGCCAATCACAGCAGCATTGAGACCCTTCTAAAAGGACCACAGGGAGATGGCCCCGAAGATGATCTGTTTTAGGTATAGTATTATGGATGGTTACATGGAGAACATTTAGAAGGAAGAGATTTTTTTTTGGTGTGCGGCTCCTATTCATCTATTTCTTCCAATAGTAACCACGTTGTCATGGACAGCTACCATCAAAAGACCACCACAGCAGCCAATCACAGCAGCATTGAGACCCTCTTAAAAGGGAGATGGCCCTGAAGATGATCTGTTTTATAGACCGTTATGAATGGTTACATGGAGAACACTTAGAAGGAAGAGTTTTTTTCTTGGTGTGCGGCTCCTATTCATCTATTTCTTCCAATAGTAACCACGTTGCCATGGACAGATCCGGTCAAAGGACCACTGTGGCAGCCAATAACAGGAGTAAGACCCTCCTAAAAGGGCCACCGTGAGTTGGCACTGAAGATTACTTGTTTTATGTATAGTATTATGGATGGTTACATGGAGAACAGTTAGAAGGAAGAGGTTTTTTTTTTCTTGGTGTGCGCCTCCTATTCATCTATTTCTTCCAATAGTAACCACGTTGTCATGGACAGCTACCATCAAAAGACCACCACGGCAGCCAATCACAGCAGCATTGAGACCCTCTTAAAAGGGAGATGGCCCTGAAGATGATCTGTTTTATAGACCGTTATGAATGGTTACATGGAGAACACTTAGAAGGAAGAGAATTTTTTTTTTTGGTGTGCGGCTCCTATTCATCTATTTCTTCCAATAGTAACCACGTTGTCATGGACAGCTACCATCAAAAACCACCAAGGCAGCCAACCACAGCAGCATCGAGACCCTCCTAAAAGGGAGATGGCCCCAAAGATGATCTGTTTTATATATATTTAACCTGTTAGGAGGCAAGTGCCAGCGATTGAAAATTTTTCAACTTGGATGGAACTACGTATATATTTCGGTTTTATCTCTGTAAATAGCGACTGATTTCAAATCTTTCCGCTCCTAATAAAATAAAGTTTTTAAAATCTTGTAGACCGCGATCACAACTTCTGACCTGCTCAAGCTTTGCTTTTCACTCCGTTCTTGCCTGGTCCCACAGATGTTGCATGCTTCTCATGTTGGATTTGACTGGTGTGAAATGTATGTTTACTTTAATGGTTTTATTATTAAGGAATTTTATCAGCGGTGAGTAGTCTTAGTGTTCTAGTTTATTAATGGTTCTGAGAGTTTCAGATTTCCTTGGAAAAGCACATTTTAATTTCTCAAGAGACAGAGATTTAATATCAAACGGCAGACGGCCAGTGTGGTGTTTTATGACGCCGTAGATGCGGGGTGCAGAATGTGGCTAGGTACTGTGCTGCGGCCGAATAATGATCTGTTGAAGAATCCAATCTTGCCATCGCAATTTAAAAAAGGGAACGCAGTGTATATTACCAGTGTGAGTGTATTATGAGTTATTATTGGACTGTATCCCTTAAAGTCATTTCTGATGTGACTTTCACAGCTTTAAATGTTTGATTTTCCATATTTCCGCTACTGTATTAATAATACTTGATGTGTAGATGATCCACTGGAGGGAGATCTGAATTCCACTGCAGTCACACAACGTCCTATCTAGAAACTGCTGGGATACAATACTAGCCACAAACTGCGTTTTTGCTTTAACCTCTTGGAGACCAGGCCTATTCTGACACCTTTTTTTATTTACATGTAAAAAAAAAATCAGTTTTTTTTTTTTTTTTGCTAGAATGTTACTTAGAACCCCCACACATTGTATATGAGGCCTTAGAGAATAAAATGATGGTCATTGCAATTTTTTTAAAAATTTTTTTAGATCACACGGTATTTGCGGTTTTTCATTTTTGGAATGCATTTACAAATATATGTAAAATATATGTTAAAATTACTTTTTTTTATATGTTAAAAAAAATCTGAAGAATATATTTAAAAAATACATATTTTTTAAAATATATTTTTTTTAAATATATTCTTCAGATTTTTCTTAACATATAAAAGTCATTTTAACATATATTTTTACATATATTTGTAAATGCATTCCAAAAATGTGGATTTGTATTTTTACAGACATACAGTATATTTGAAATGTATTTTTAAAAAATATGTTTCCTATATTTTGTAATAACGCTTTTCAACGTACAGTGTGTATGTATATGTATATATATGTATATATATATATATATATATATATATATGTGTGTGTGTGTGTATATATATATATATGTATGTATGTATGTGTATATGTATATATATATATGTGTGTGTGTGTGTGTGTGTATATGTGTGTGTGTATGTATGTGTATATATATATACAGTGGGGATGGAAAGTTTGGGCACCCCAGCTAAAAATTTGTATTAATGTGCATAAAGAAGCCAAGGAAAGATGGAAAAATCTCCAAAATGCATCAAATTACAGATTAGACATTCTTATAATATGTCAACAAAAGTTAGATATTATTTCCATCATTTACACTTTCAAAATAACAGAAAACAAAAAAATGGCGTCTGCAAAAGTTTGGGCACCCTGCAGAATTTATAGCATGCACTGCCCCCTTTGCCAAGCTGAGACCTGCCAGTGTCATGGATTGTTCTCAATCATCGTCTGGGAAGACCAGGTGATGTCAATCTCAAAGGTTTTAAATGCCCAGACTCATCTGACCTTGCAACCAACAATCAGCACCATGGGTTCTTCTAAGCAGTTGTCTAGAAAACTGAAACTGAAAATAGTTGACACTCACAAAGCTTGAGAAGGCTATAAGAAGATAGCAAAGCGTTTTCAGATGTCAATATCCTCTGTTCGGAATGTAATTAAGAAATGGCAGTCATCAGGAACAGTGGAAGTTAAAGCAAGATCTGGAAGACCAAGAAAAATATCAGACAGAACAGCTCGCAGGATTGTGAGAAAAACAATTCAAAATCCACGTTTGACTGTACAATCCCTCCAGAAAGATCTGGCAGACACTGGAGTTGTGGTACACTATTCCACTATAAAGAGATACTTGTACAAATATGGTCTTCATGGAAGAGTCATCAGAAGAAAACCTCTTCTACGTCCTCACCACAAAAATCATCGTTTGAACTTTGCAAATGAACATATAGACCAGACTGATGCCTTTTGGAAACAAGTTCTGTGGACCGATGAGTTTAAAATTGAACTTTTTGGCCGGAATGAGCAAAGGTACGTTTGGAGAAGAAGGGGCACAGAATTTAATGAAAAGAACCTCTGTGCAACTGTTAAGCATGGGGTTGGATCAATCATGCTTTGGGGTTGTGTTGCAGCCAGTGGCACAGGGAACATCTCACGAGTAGAAGGAAAAATGGATTCAATAAAATTTCAGCAAATTTTGGATGGTAACTTGATGCCATCTGTGAAAAAGCTGAAGTTAAAGAGAGAATGGTTTCTACAAATGGATAATGATCCTAAACACACCTCGAAATCCACGGGGGATTACATCAAGAGGCGTAAACTGAAGGTTTTGCCATGGCCTTCACAATCTCCTGACCTCAACATAATTGAAAATCTATGGATAGACCTTAAAAGAGCAGTGCGCGACAGACAGACCAGAAATCTCAAAGAACTGCAAAACGTTTGTAAGGAGGAATGGGCAAAGATACCTCAAACAAGAATTGAAAGACTCTTGGCTGGCTACAAAAAGCGTTTACAAGCTGTGATACTTGCCAAAGGGGGCAGTACAAGATATTAACTCTGCAGGGTGCCCAAACTTTTGCAGATGCCATTTTTTTGTTTTCTGTTATTTTGAAAGTGTAAATGATGGAAATAAAATCTAACTTTTGTTGACATATTATAAGAATGTCTAATCTGTAATTTGATGCCTTTTGGAGATTTTTCCATCTTTCCTTGGCTTCTTTATGCACATTAATACAAATTTTTAGCTGGGGTGCCCAAACTTTCGATCCCCACTGTATATATATATCCTAACCCCGGAAACCACTAAACAACTCATCCACTCCCTTATCCTATCACGACTCGACTACTGCAACTCCCTCCTCTCTGGCCTGCCTCGCCACAGGCTATCCCCACTTCAGTCGATCCTGAATACGGCAGCCAGACTCATCCACCTTACCAACCGCTCCGTTTCCGCCACCCCCCTCTGCCAATCCCTCCACTGGCTCCCGATTGCCCAACGGATTAAATTCAGAATGCTAACACTGACGTACAAAGCTGTCCATAATACTGCCCCAAACTACATCACCGACCTAATATCCAAATACCACCCAAAACGCACACTCCGCTCCTCACAAGACCTCCTTCTTTCTAGCTCCCTGGTCTCTTCTTCCCATGCCTGCCTCCAGGACTTCTCCAGGGCATCACCCATCCTCTGGAACTCCCTACCCCAATCCATCAGACTATCACCTACTCTCCTTTCCTTTAGGCGTACCCTGAAAACCCATCTCTTCAGGGAAGCCTACCCCGCCCCCTGCTAACTGCCGATGTCCTCCTCTCTTCCCACCACTCCATCCCCCACAGATTTTCCTCCCATACCACTATCCCCTCCCTCCTAAATTGTAAGCTTCAAGGAGCAGGGCCCTCGCACCCCTCGTGTATCACACTGTATTGTCATTGTACTGGCTCACGTATTGTCTCCCATTGTAATGTACAGCTCTGAGCGAAATATTGGTGCTATATAAATACTGTATAAATATATATATATATTTATTGAAATATATTGAATATGGCCAAAATTGTAGCATTTCTAATATATGTCAATATATTTTGAAAGCATATTTTTCAAATATATTTTTCTTCCATGTGGGCTTACCTGCTCTGTGCAGTGGTTTGGCACAGAGCAGCCCCAATCCTCTTCTTCTCGGGTCCTCACCCTTATTTTCTTCTTTTATTCTTAATGGCACCTTAACCCACATTCAGCCTTGCTTTGTCATGCTCTGTGTTAGAGAAAGAAGTACATATACCTTTTTTGTGCCATTTTGATGCAGTAGCAGACCAATTTAAATGAATAGATGACGCACAGCCATGTCACCCATTTACAGAGCTCTGTGAATGGACTACAAGTCCCATAAACCACTGTGGCAGAGGGATTTGTAGATCTCAATGGAGCACAAGTGTGGTGTAGTACATTGTTTACTTCCTCCAGCCATAACTGAAGGGCTGATCCTCCGTACAGAGCTGGGACTTGGCGAAGAGTCTGCAGGAGCCTGTGCTTTGCACATGTTATCCACTGATTATGGTTGCAATGCTGTGCAGGCTCCAATGCAAAAGATGTACTAAATCCAAATGTTTTTGTAAAGGAATTCTATGGTCACAGCATGCACTTTCATTTTATAACATCACCATTGTAAGAACAATACAAACAAAAGTTAATCTTTGTGCAATACGAGAAAATGCACGATTTCACACGTTACCACATTGCACCTGGTGAAAACTGTCCATAAAATGTAGTCTGCAAAGGCAGCGTTCAGTGGTCTGTATGTTATAAATCTCCCCCCCAATCCTTCCTCCTAGCACAACCCTCTAATCCCCCCACCTAGCATAACTGCCCCCCAATCCTACCGCCTAGGACAACTGCCCCCCCAAATCACCCTCCTAGCACAACCTCCCCAAAATCCCTCCTAGCAGAAATTCTGCACATACGTAGTGACGGCAGCAGAGAAGAGTAGAGAGCCTGGAGGAGGTTTGGATTGTGTTCTCTCTCCCCCCTCCTCCCTTCCCAGCTCCTCTCCCTCTTGTACATTCCAAACTGAGCGTGATCCTCTGTTAACTCCTGTGATGCAGGAGGGAGAGAGCTCAGCCTGCACCTCTTCCCGTCTCTCTCCTCCTCTCTGTGCTATTTCTGACAAAACGGAAAGCTGTGCTGGCCACCCGCACTGTCCTTGGCAACCAATGATGTCTTCAGTTGATAGGATGCAGGCAGACTTTTGCTAGCAATAGTACAGAGAGGAGTCCTAGCAGAGAGCTAAGAGGAGGTGCAGGCTGAGTTCTCTCCATCCTCTATCACAGGAGTTAACAGAGGATCATACTCAAATCGGGCTGTTTTCACGGCACCCCTGTGGACACCTCGCAGCATCCCAGGGTGCCGCAACACCCTGGTTGCAAAACACTGGCTTGGAAGGCAGGCTCTGTGAAATGTGCGGCACAGCAGTGCCTACGCACTGGGCATATTGACTATGTGTCACAGAATTCAAATAAGTAAATGTGTGGGGATCTTCACAACGTACAATTATTCAAACGTCAAGATTGTTCCGATTTAATAGGAGTAGGCTAGAAATAACTGAAATACAATGTAGAAATGAATATAAGATTTCACATTCTGTTTGGAGATATGCTTAACCTCCCTGGCGGTATTCCCGAGTGTAGCTCGGGGTAAAGTTTCAGCACCACAAGCGGTAACCCCCCCGAGCTACACTCGGGAATACCCTGCAGAGCTGCTCCGGGATCTCTTCTTCACTTACCTTGTCCTGCTCTCCTGCAATGTCCCTCCTGCAGTGTCCCTGGCCATGTCCTCCGGCCGATGCCGGCATCCGTCTTCCGGGTTCCATTCCCTGCGACGTTGGGACGTACGGGGGACGTAACCGGCGTGAAATCAAAAAATTTAAAAATGTGACATTCACTCAATACACTAAAATCACATAGTATAACATTCCTGTATCAAACCATTTCACATACATTTTGTCCTGAGTGCTTTGTCCGGCGCCCTGCCTGCATTTTCACTGTTCTTTCTGCCTGGAAACTGAGAAACGTCCATGGCGTCCAAAAAGCGTCCCTTTAGGTCAAAAGCGGTTTTAGACCGGCTAGAGAACAGCGATAGTAAATCAGAACCACTTGCAGAATTGAGTGATAATGATTCGTGGGGGAAATTCCTCATCAGACACTGAAAACGATTTTGCTCAGCGATGTGCGAACTTGGAGCTATATTTCAAATTTCAGTGTTTTTGGTTTGATTATATTATTGAATTAAATTTATTATTATTATTTTTTATGATTATTTATTAAATTATAATTTATGATTTCGTGTTTCAAATTTTAACATACCCGGGATGTTTACTAGACTCTTGTTCGGACAGATTTCAGTGAGTTATTCCTAAGAATTACAGGCCTACAATAAAAAAACAACATATTGCCATGCAAAAAAATGGACCGCTTTGAGCACGGAAATACTGACATAATCAGACCGCTGAAATCTGTCCGAACAAGAGTCTAGTAAACATCCCGGATATGATAAAACTTGAAACACAAAATCATAAATTATAATTTAATAAATAATCATAAAAAATAATAATATAATAATAAATTTAATTCAATAATATAATCAAACCAAAAACACTGAAATGTGAAATAGAGCGCCAAGTTCACACATCGCTGAGCTCAGTCGCAGAATCATTTTCAGTGTCTGATGACGAATTTCCCCCACGAATCATTATCACTCAATTCTGCAAGTGGTTCTGATTTACTATCGCTGTTCTCTAGCCGATCTAAAACCGCGTCTGACCTAAAGGGACACTTTTTGGACGCCATGGACGTTTCTCAGTTTCCAGGCAGAAAGAACAGTAAAAATGCAGGCAGGGCGCCGGACAAAGCACTCGGGACAAAATGTATGTGAAATGTTTTGAAACAGCAATGTTTTACTAAGTAATAATAATTTTAAAAAAAATTTCAAATTTGCTGCCGGTTCCGGCGCCCGTACGTCCCGACGTCACAGGGACCGGAACACGGAAGCCGGATGCCGGAGGAGATGGCCGGGGACGCTGCAGGGGACGCATCGCGGGAGTGAAGGACAAGGTAAGCGCTGCAGGGACTCCCTATGCAACGCTGCATGGTAAGCCCGAGTGTAGCTCAGGGTTACCGCTTTTGGTATTGAAACTTTACCCCAAGCTACACTCAGGAATACCACTAGGGAGGTTAATGTGGATGCATTTTTTTTTTAAATTTTTGCAAAAGGCAGAATTTACCTTTTTAAGACGTTAGACTGGTTTTTAAGCATACTTTCAAATTTTCTTGACCAATTTAGAATTGTTTTACCTTTCTGATAGAAAAAAAAAGACTTTTATTGTGCATTTATCAAAGAAAGGTCCATTGTGTGGAGAAGATCCTCCTGTTTTGTCTTCATAGGTGAGCAGTCTGGCTACGTATGGTCCTCTTCTAGGCTTGTAGGGACTTATCCAAAATCAGGATTTTCACGTTAAAAGAGCATTTCAGAATATCCAGCGTTCGGAATACCAAGCTTTGTTTAATCACACCTCCTGTCCATATGAGTATTGTCTTTCTGATAATTTTGTTTACCTAACAAGATTTCTCTAATTAAATCTCCTTTCGGATGGTGTGACTCTTGCCGCAGGGTAAGTGAGGTTTTCTGAGCACGGTGAGCCAATGTTTCTCCTCCACTTTAGTACGACAGAACATGGCTTTTTTTTTTCTTGTGTTTTAGCACAAGCTTTTAAAGTTAATTAGTTTTCTTTTCTTTTTTTCTTGTAGCAGTGAAAAGGTACCTTGTTTTCTGAGGCCACTTTTAATAACCTCTCTTGTTTTACAAGGCACTTTAATTCCAGACTGCCTACCACTCATTCCCACTGTGGCTTGTCCATCCAGCGTTCCCTCCTGTAGAGCCGGTGTACCCATAAACAGATGTAATGGACAATTGTGATCCAGCTACCTGCAATTTTATTCTAGATCCTAAACTTAACAATTTCCAAGTGCCCACAGTCAAAAATATATGGGATTGTGAGTTTTAACTCTTCTGATACCGATGACACTTAGTTATTCCTGGATCTAAATATTTGGGTTTTTTAATGGTGTCCAAAAGCTCTAGCTGGTACGGAAAATACTTTGAGTCATCAGGGAACCTTCAAATTATCCAAACTGTTCAATGTTTCCGGACCTTCATCAAAGCCTACTATGTGATGGTTTATTAAAACCTTTGGACCCATATTGGTGATCCTCGGTGTGCTGGTGACATTTTTTCCTTGCTGATTTTGTTCAGTTCCAGCCGACGGTCACTGCAGCACCCACTTATACACACAGCCATTTTTAACGCAGGAACGTGTGCGTTTGGATCATACACTTGCCTTCATCAAAGCCTTTCTCAATCAGGGTTCCCCCTAGGTTCTTAAGGGTTCTTTGAGCAGGGAGTAGTAGTGGATGAACCTTCTGCCTAATAGGGCTTGTGTAGTTCCATCACCAACATCACTCAGCAGAGCCTGGACTTGGAACCAGAGTTATCAATATAAGGGGACACTACACTTATCACTATACAAAGTGTCAGCAATGTGGTAGTGAGCCCTTGTAGATAGTCAACTTGGGGTTTCCCAGGGCGTGGAGTCTAAGCCCCAGCCTGCTTCTTCACCACAGCCCCTGATGGTGGAGATGAACTTGCAGCAAGCTGGGACCAGGTTGCGGCCCCCCGGTACGCCCAGCTGAGGATGAGGAGACCGCTCACGGGAGCAGAGTACAATGGGAGGAGACAAACGTAAATCCAATAGACTAGCCGAGGACTAGCCGAGGTCAGGACAGGCGGAAAACAATCACAGCCAAAGAACGAAGCGGGGTTGGTACACGAGTAGTCAATGCAGGATACAGGCAATAGCAACACACAGGAGCTCCGACAACTAGGAAGTGGCTCAGGAAAGGTGGCCTAGACTGAGCATGTCTTATATAGGCAGGCAAACAAGGAGACCGGCCAGGAAGTGATGGAAGGGAAGGAAATAAAACCCAGAGAACAGCAGATGACGCCCATAGGTGAGCACAGACAAACCACACATGTGAAGGGATCAGGAACAGCACTGCAGCAAGGAGCAGGGGCGGACTGACCATTCGAGCACTCGAGCACTGCCCGAGGGCCCGAGGTCAGTAGGGCCTCATGAAATGCCCCTGGTACCTTTTTTTATAGGCTTTTTTGGGTGTGCTTTGAGTGTGGGCAATTACACAGGGGCCCCATGATCCCATATTGCCCGGGAGCCACATGAGTTGTCAGTCCGCCCCTGGCAAGGAGGTAAGAACACAAACAAGCAAGATCGATAACACAACTATCAGCCCCCCTCCTTATTCCAGGGTGCTAGGTGTAATTCTGGGCTCTGATTTCTCCTTTCAGCCCCACATCCGGTCACTGTCCAAATGCCTGGTGCCCAACCTGCATCCCAAGGGCAGCATGGGGCCCTTTGGTATACAATGTGTGGTCCTTTGACCTCAGCAGTCTGTAGTGAGATCATTGATTAGGGTAGTAGCATTGATCTCTACTACTAGCCTTGTGCAACATGTCCCCAGTTTCTTCTGCAGCCATCCCCATCCAAAAATGTAGCATGATCACACTCTCTGACCCCCATTTCCTCTATTACGTCTGCAGTCTCTGACAGTCTACTCAAGCATTACATATATTGAACATTATGTGCAGCCCTTTGGTGATGTCAGGGTCCACATTTGAGGCCCCATTTACCTAATCGGTTGACAACCACTGGTCTATCTTATCTTCTCTTTCTGCCTTAACCTTCATAACCAACCACACCACCAAGCTCCTAATCCATTCACTGGTTATCTCTCTACTTATTGGCTTACCTTTACACAGGCTATCCCCTCTTCAGTCCATCATGAATTCTGCATCCGGACTCATCCACCTGACCAATCGGTCATTGCTCTCCACCCTTCCCTGTCAAACCCTCCATTGGCTTCTGATCAACCAATGAATAAAGTTTAAAATATTAACAATGGCATACAAAGCCATCCACCACTCTGCGTTAAGCTACATCACCAATCTCATTTCATAACATCACCCAAACGGTCCTCTCCGCTCCTTCCAAGACCCCCTGCTCTATAGCTCCTTTATCACTTTCCACCATGCCCATATCCAGGACTTTCCTAGAGCCTCTTCCATCCTCTGGAACTCCCTTCACCAATCTCCTATTGTGGTCGCCTTTCAGCCATCCCTAAAAACGTATCTATTTAGGGAAGTCTAGCCCACCTCCACCTAACAGCTGCATTTAACTTGCTCGGCCAATCCATCCCTCCACAATTATTATCTTTTGCATCATGTGCCCTTCCCTTTGGACTGTAAGTTCTCAGGGCCCTCATATCCTTCTTGTCTTGAATTGTACTGTAACTGCACTTTTATTTTGTAAAATGCTTTGCAAACTGTTGGTGCTCTATGAATCCCATATTATAATAATAATAAGACATTTTTTTCTTCTGACAACCAATGTAACAGAGCATGCTTTCCTTTGTTTGAGCCGAGTGGCGTCAATGTGGCCATCCATGGCTCAAATTGTTGACAGTTCAGCAGGAATTTGATGAGATTCAAACTGTGTATGATCATCTGTAGGCAGAGACAACCAATAGAGAGGAGAATGCCAGAAATTTTTGTTTAGTGTTGGATGCATTCGTTCATTGAAGAATTTCATTTCATCATATTTTTTATGTTGAACCGATTCATTTTTCGGGATTCATTTGTATCTTTGGCATTGGTTTTGTACATTTCTTAGTCCAGGTAGATTAAAAAAAAATGTCAGTTTTTCCGGAAGACTGCTATATATGCAATATTATACTGACTCGGGCAGATTTGGTATTATCAGACGCTAGTCCAACCCACCAAGAGAAATGGCATGAGCAGATTGGACAATACCAACTGGTGCCATGTGCATCCGAATTAACAATTGGGATGAAATTCAGATCCATTCATTTTATGACTCTGAATTATCAGACAAATTTGAAAATTTCATTTATTTCCCCTTGGGCCCGAACTACTATTGCATCAGGTGATGTCAGCTGATTGAAACTAACGCATTTGTTAATTTCTTTATAGCTTTTTTCGAATTTGTTGAAATTTGGTACTATGCCCATTCAGAGATTAGCATACATCTGAATTGATGAAAATGAAATTTTCATCTGAAAAATGAAATGAAACGCACATGTCTACAAACCAACAGAATCCCAACATCCAGGGAGTGGAAGGCCTGAATAACCTTTACTACAAATGTCTACTGGCTGGCTGGGAGTGTAACATTAATGACTAGGTCCACTTCAATGCATTACAACTTACATTTAATAAAAGCTATTTTCTGTGCAATTGAAATAACTTTTCGTGATTGTAATGTACACATTCTTATGATGACTGAAATATATTCAATCTGAGACATGCATAAGATCGAACTTTTAATTTAAACTATTAAATCTGCCCAAACATTTTATTAAGTAATTTTATCAGAATCCTTTATGCGTTTGCACATCTTGGGAGGGGGTGATCTATCTATCTATCTATCTATCTATCTATCTATCTATCTATCTATCTATCTATCTATCTATCTATCCAGTTGTATCTGACCCTTGGCAATTGCATGGACCAGGGGCGGACTGACCATTTGGAAACTCGGGCACTGCCCGAGCGCCCGGGGTCAGTAGGGGGCCCCATGAGATGCCCCTGGTGGCTTTTTTGAGTTTGGGCAAGGCCACAGGGGCCCCATGATCCCCTATTGCCCGGGGGCCCCATGAGTTGTCAGTCCGCCCCTGGCATGGACGATCACTTGTAAGCAACCTTTTCCATGAATTCTCTTAGCAATTATTTTACAGGGTAGGTTACCAGGTCTTCCCCCAACCCCTACCATGCAGGAGATCCCACGTAGCCAGGGATGAAACTAATACAATTTAGACAGGAGACAATTAACCTACCAGCATGTCTTTGGAGTGTGGGAGGAAACCCACACGAACACAGGGAGAACATGCAAACTCCATGCAGGAGGCACCATGGTTGGAAATTGAACCCATGACCCAATTACTGCAAGGCAGAAGTGCTGACCACTAAGCCACTGTTGAAGATCATTTTAATGTAATTACATAGTAGCATCTAAATGGTGCCAGTTTGCGCATTCAATCTTTCAGGCATATCTAAACCCAAAAACAGAAATATAGTATATTTCAACTTGCTAATATTTGGATGTGGTGGTTGCATTAATTTTCTATTTTCACATGTACAGAAAATATCTGTTGATCTTGACAGAAATGCAGTTTCCTTGTCAATTCCTGTGAGCTAAGGAGACATTATAAACAAGGAAATCTGAGTTTTGTAAACTACTAGTCCCATCAATCCACCATTTAATGGTGATGAATAAAGGCAGACATGCACTATATTGCCAAAAGTATTGGGCCGCCTGCCTTCACACAAACATGAACTTTAATGGCCCCCCAGTCTTAGTCCGTAGGGTTCAATATTGAGTTGGCCCCGCCCTTTCCACGCACATGACCTTTAATGGCCCCCCAGTCTTAGTCCGTAGGGTTCAATATTGAGTTGGCCCCACCCTTTGCAGCTATAACAGCTTCAACTCTTCTGGGAAGGCCATCCACAAGGTTTAGGAGGGTGTCTATGGGAAGGTTGGACCATTCTTCCAGAAGCACATTTGTGAGGTCAGGCACTGATGTCGGGGGAGGAGGCCTGGCTCGCAGTCTCCACTCTAATTCATCCCAAAGGTATTCTAGGGGGTTGAGGTCAGGACTCTGTGCGGGACAGTCAAGTTCCTCCACCCCAAATTCGCTCATCCATGTTTTTATGGACCTTGCTTTGTACAGGAAGGGGCCATCCCCAAACTCTTCCCACAAAGTTGGCATCATGAAATTGTCCAAAATGTCTTGGTATGCTGACACCTTAAGAGTTCCCTTTACTGGAACTAGGGGGCCAAGCCCAACCCCTGAAAAACAACCCCCCACCATAATCCCCCCTTCACCAAACTTTACACTTGGCACAATGCAGTCAGGCAAGTACCATTCTCCTGGCAACTGCCAAATCCAGACACGTCCATTGGATTGCCAGACAGAGAAGCGTGATTGGTCACTCCAGAGAACATGTCTCCACTGCTCTAGAGTCCAGTGGTGGCGTGCTTTACACCACAGCATCCGACGCTTTGCACTGCACTTGGTGATGTAAGGCTTGGATGCAGTAGCTCAGCCATGGAAACCCATTCCATGAAGCTCTCTACGCACTGTTGTTGTGCTAATCTGAAGGCCACACCAAGTTTGGAGGTCTTTAGGTATTGACTCTGCAGACAGTTGGTGACTTCTGCTCACTGTGTGCTTCAGCATGCGCTGACCCCGCTCTGTCATGTGACGTGGCCTACCACTTGGTGGCTGAGTTGCTGTTGTTCCCAGTTGCTTCCACTTTGTTATAATCCCACTAACAGTTGAGCGTGGAATATTTAGTAGCCAGGAAATGTCACAGATGGACTTATTGCACAGGTGGCAACCTATCACAGTTCCATACTTAGATTCACTGAGCTCCTGAGAGCGACCCATTCTTTCACCAATGTTTGTAGAAGCCGTCTGCATGCCTAGGGGCTTGATTGTGGCCATGGAGGGGATTGGAACACCTGAATCACATGATTTGGTGGGCTGGACCAATACTTTTGGCAATATATTGTACTTACAGTCCAACCTGTGTGACAACCATGGCTCCCTCCATAGATAACATGGAGGAGTGAGTGTAGACACTTAAGGGTTGATTTACTAACACTGGAGAGTGCAAAACCTAGTAAGCTGTGCCTAGAAACCAATCTGCTTATAACTTCAGCTTGTTCTGTTACGCTGTGACAATAAAACCTGAAAGCTGATTGTGCAATTTCCTGTTTTAGTAAATCAACCCCTTTTGGGTCGGAATTACTTGATGAAAATAAAGCGGAAAAAATAAAGTAGCAACCACATCTTGAGAATGGTAAGCTGCGAAATATTAAGCCTTTGTTTTTTGGATTTAGATACGCTTTACCTAGTTCAGGCACCACTAAATGTCTAGATCCAAACCAACCGACAGTTCCATCCAGTCCCCTGAAGTTGTGCCACTTAGAAGCTTGGTCTCTTTTTCTCTTGCCTGGATCCCTAGATCAGTCCCCCCCCCTCCCCCAGCTGCCGGCGCCTCCTCATGGTATGGCTGAAGGCCGGAGGAGCGGGAGTTCTGGATGGAGGGCTGGAGCTGCCCAAATTATATTTTCAAGTCCACAAACAGGAGGTTGGTTGCTAGGATGCAGGGTGGTCCTAGCAACCAATCGCTAGCATGTTACCATGAAACGTTGGGCAGCTCCTGCTCTCTGTCCATCAAGAGCTGCTACTTCTCCCGACTTCTGCCTTGCTGTGTAAGGTAACGGGGGCTGAGGATAATGTTTTGAAGGGGGCGTTGATGTAAAGGGGGGGGGGGGGGCTGAGGACACTGTTGTGAAAGGGGAACACACTTCAACCTACAGTATATGTGTGTGTGTATGTATATGTGTGTGTATGTGTGTGTGTATATATATATATATATGTATATATATATATATGTATGTGTGTGTGTATATATATATATATATATATATATACATACACACACTTTATGGTGAAATGTGTTTTTATTACAAAATATATGAAGAATATTTTTAAAAATACATTTTCAAATATACTGTATGTCTTTAAAAATACATTTAATCTACATTTTTGTAATGCATTTACAAACATATGTAAAAATATATGTTAAAATGACTTTTATTGGTTAAAAAAAATCTGAAGAATATATTTTAAAAATATATATTTTTCACATATTTTGTAATCTATATTATTTATGTATAATATTAATGTATAATATATATGTATATTGAAATATATTGAATACGGCCACAATTGTAGTATTTCAAATATATGTCAATATATTTGGGAAGAATATTTTTAAAATATATTTCAAATATATTTTTTCTTCCATGTGGGATAGGAGGGACTTTGAAGTAAAGGGGAGGTGTGTGATGTGAAGGTGGACTGTGATGTGGAGGGGGTACTGAGGCCACTGATGTACAAAGACTTGGATATGGAGGGCTGTAAAATAAAGGGGGGCTGTGATGTGAAGGGTCGCTGAGGTCAATGATATATGAAGAAGACTATGATATGGGGGGGGGGCTGTGATATAACGGGGTGCTGTGATCTGAAGGATCTGAGTCATGGCACAAACATGCAATTCATACCTCTGCTGTGATTTTTAAATTCAATACCTCTAAACTAGGAGTTCAACCATTTGTATGGAGACAGGGGAGTCAAGGGAGTCATTTTTCTGCTGCTGCAATATGGGGTTCATACAGGGGCTTTGGACAACTCATGGGGCCCCCGGGCAATAGGGGATCATGGGGTTCCTGTGTCCTTGCCCAAACTCAAAAAAGCCTATGAAAAAGGTACCAGAGGCATCTCATGGGGCCCCCTACTGACCCGGACCCTCGGGCAGTGCCCAAGTTTCCAAATGGTCAGTCCGCCCCTGGGTTCATACTATAATGATCTACAATGGATCCTGGGACACCATTTAGATGCCAATCTGCAAGTTGCACTCATAGAGCTGAGACTCATTAGGTACAATTATACCGAATACAAGCACAGCCGTGTTATAATCTGTTCAGTTGTGCAATAGCTAAAATTCTTTTGGGTTATTGTTTTATTATTTCGAGGGTATTATATAACAAAGGTTTGGTTTACCTTTACAGTAATTTATTAGTCTAACATTGGATCTATTGTATGTAGATGGAAGGGAAACATTGAGCATGAGTGTTATGGATATCTTTTATGTTAGGATTGGAAGTCACAGTTTTTTCAGCAGTGTCCTCAAGCAGAGCTCTCTACTGTATGCGTACAGTTAACAGGGAAGACATGACCATTTGTGCGGTCCTGTATTACTCGTGTTGGATACATGTTCTTAGACTCTTTATCTGAGTTAATATTTCATCCCTGAGATGATATTGCTGCCCTAGCTGGCAGCTAGCATCGTTCTATTGATCATGTTCCTTTTGACCTTTTTACTGGCTTCCATTACGTCTGCTCTGGTTTCCAACTTTGCTGATCCAAGAGATGATTTGCTTTCCCATACATGTTTTTCTGATTTCCCATAGTTTTTTTTTTCCTCCTAAAAGGGCGAGGGAAAAGGAAAGGGAGGGAAAGAAGGTGATGATATATTGGGTTATAAGGGAGCAATGTTCATGAAACCGTGACATACTAAGGAACACGTTTTAGGAAGACTCTAGTATGAACTTTTCATGTTTTCTGCTTTTGGTAAAACACGTACCCTTAAATCCAGGGCCAGTGCTAGACTATTTTGCACCCTAGGAAAGACCAGCTACTTGCTTGCACTCCCCGCCCCCCACCCCCCCTCAGTAAAACTTCACCTATAGTTCTACTTCACCCCCCAGCACACATCCTGATTCCTCTCAAATGTTCCATCCTAGCACAACTCCTCTTCCCCAAATCACTCCTAGCATAAATCCCCCCCAATCCCACCTCCTAGCACAACCCCTTCCAAATTACCCTTCCCAGCAAAAATCCTTTTTCCCCACATAAATCCCCTATCCTAGCAAAAACCCCCCCCACCCCCCAGCACATCCGCTCCTAGCATAACACCCCCTCAAATCCCCCCTCTTAGCGTACCCTATCAATCCCCCCCTCCTAGCATAAATCCCTCCCGATCCTCCCTTCTAGCACAACCCCCCACTCAATCCCGTCTCCTAGCATAAATTCCCCCAATTCTCCCTCCTAGCACAAATTCCTCCTAAAAAAAATCCCCCCCATCCTCTCTCTTAACACAACCCCCCTATCCCCCCTCCTAGCACAAATCCCTCCAAATCCTCCCTTCTAACACAACCCCCCCCCTACACTCAATCCCGTCTCCTAGCACACATTCCTCGAATCTTCCCTCCTAGCACAAATTCCTCCTCCGAAAACAAATCCCCCCCATCCTCTCTCTTAACACAACCCCCCCATCCCCCCTCCTAGCACAAATCCCTCCCAATCCTCCCTTCTAACACAACCCCCCCCACTCAATCCCATCTCCTAGCACAAATTCCTCCAATCCTCCCTCCTAGCACAAATTCCTCCTCCTAACACAACCCCCCCCAATCCCCTCTCCTAGGAAAAAAGTCCCCCCCAATCCCCCTCCTAGCACAAATCCCCCCCTATCCCGCCTCCCAGCATCACTCCTCTTCCTTTAATCCCCCCACCTAGGATAAATTCCCCCAAATCCCTCCTCAAGCTAAACCCCCTCCAAATTACCCTTCCCAGCATAAAATCCTCCTACCTTTCCCAAATCTCCCCAAAGCCCATCCCAGCACCCCTCTAGATCTGGCCACGGCATAGAGTAGAGAAACCAGCGGCTCTGGCTGCGCCCCTAGACGGCAATGCACCCTAGGCGGCTGCCTGGTTTGCCTTGTGCTAACAATGGCCCTGCCTAGAACCAAAAGCCATCAAATAACATTCTATCGTAGAATTTTTGGGAAAGGGTGTGGTTTGGTTGGTTTGTAATTTTGTGCTTTTATTTTTTCTTGAAGAGTAATGTTATAGAGCAGCCTTTGTCATCCAGGGTTCCATTGAACCCTGGGGTACCTCCAGAAGTTGTTGGACTCCTTGAACAGTGGACAGTGGTTTATTGATCCCTTGCTTGATGGTGCCTGAATAATCCCAGCCACGCCATCATGGTAGGGGACCATTGACCATCACTGTAAAGTGGCATCTTTTCCATTGAACACCAGTGTAAAGGGGTCTTTCTCCCACTGACCACCAACATCAGGGAGCACTACAGTGATAACCACCAATGTATGAGAAAATATTGTCACTGACCACCACTGTAAGTGGGAACTTATACATGGCCAGCAATGTAAGAGGAACATTTTTATTGTCCGCGTCTTTCTTGTGGACACATTTGTGTAATTTTATGATCATTTCTAAAGATAACTGTGTTATATAAAAGTGGGTGTTAAAGAATTGATCTCTGCATGTCAATTACTTTTAGTTTTGCTACATTTTCTTATTCTTTTGTTTATTCCTATGTCGCAATTTCTCCAGCAAAGGCTAGTTTTGTGTCCAAGGTTCTAATCCTGCTTGTGCAGCACAGCCAGGCAAACAGCCTTTTTTTTACTCTTCTGGCTCAATATATAGTTTAGGGTTGCCTTTTATATTGCAGTTCAATTTGAATGGGAATTAGGAAGCTGTGGGATACTCTAGAACTCCAACATGAATGCGAGGACCCTATCTCCTTAGCAGCAACTTTTTTAACACAGTCCTTTAAGTATCAGGACATGAAGTGGGCAATGCTGGTAAACCAATAACAATGTCCCAGGCCATTCTTCTTTTTCTTTTTTTCTTTTTCTTTTTCTGTTTCTTTATCTTTTTCTTCTTTTTCTGTTTCTTTTTCTTTTCTTCTTCTTCTTCTTTTCCTTTTTCTTCTTTTTCTTTTCTTCTTCTTTTTCTCTTCTTTTTCTTCTTCTTTTTCTTTTCTGCTTCTTTTTCTCTTCTTTTTCTTCTTCTTTTTCTTTTCTTCTTCTTCTTTTTTTCTTTTTCTTTCCTTCTTTTTCTTCTTCTTTTTCTTCTTCTTTTTCTTTTTCCTTTTCTTCCTCTTTTTCTTTTTCCTCTTCTTTTTCTTCTTCTTTTTCTTCTTCCTTTTTCTTCTTTTTCTTTTCTTCTTCCTCTTCTTATGCTTTTTCTTCTTCTTTTGCTTTTTCTTCTTTTTCTTCTTCTTTTTCTTCTTCTTCTTCTTTTGCTTTTTCTTTTTCTTCTTCTTTTCTTCTTTTTCCCTTTCTTCCTCTTTTTCTTTTTCCTCTTCTTTTTCTTCTTCTTTTTCATCTTCTTTTTCTTCTTCCTTTTTCTTCTTCTTTTTTCTTTTTCTTCTTTTTTTCTCCTTCTTTTCTTCCTCTTTTTCTTCTTCTTCCTCTTTTTCTTCTTCTTTTTTTCTTCTTCCTTTTTCTTCTTCTTTTTCATCTTCTTTTTCTTCTTCCTTTTTCTTCTTCTTTTTTCTTTTTCTTCTTTTTTTCTTCTTCTTTTTCTTCCTCTTTTTCTTCTTCTTTTTTTCTTCTTCCTTTTTCTTCTTCTTTTTTCTTTTCTTCCTCTTTTTCTTCTTTTTCTTTTTCTTCCTCTTTTTCTTCTTTTTCTTTTTCTTCCTCTTTTCTTCTTCTTTTTTTTCTACTTTTTTTTCTTCTTTTCCTTTTTTTTCTTCCTCTTTTTCTTC
This sequence comes from Staurois parvus, assembly GCF_062004578.1. NCBI lineage: Eukaryota > Metazoa > Chordata > Amphibia > Anura > Ranidae > Staurois > Staurois parvus. The sequence continues at coordinate 967,322 of NW_028318918.1, forward strand.
CTCTTTTTCTTCTTCTTGCAGGTCACGGCTCACGCGCAGATTTTTTATTGGTAAACCGATCGGCCGATTTGCCCATCATTGCCGTGAAAATCGGCCAATATTTTCCCAACTTTACTGATAAAAAAAGCCCAAAAAACAGCCAGCCAATTAACCCACTAACGGGTCGAAAATCGGCCGATTTTTTTTTTTTTTTTCGGCTGAAAAATTTGTCAGATTTTTGACCCGTCTATGGCCTGCATTAGTCCTTAGTAGAAGTTCATTGTGTGTAATAGCTAGGTGGACATGCAGACAGGTGGAGCCACTGCTCGCTCATCTTTTTTGTTGTATTTTACTGCTGATGAGCAAATTGTCCAAGAACAGATAGTCTGGGGATGGGAGGATGGAGGTATTGGGAGATGGAAGGATTCTGTTTCCGTCAAGTTGGCTTTGCAGATGAAAAGGTTTGCTTTCAAAACCTCCAACGCTAAAGCTAGCTTCAGCTCTGCGGGATTGCTTCACACATTTCCAGGATGCTTTTATCACACGGCATCATTTTCTTTTTTTTTAGTTGTTATGTAGATCCCTCCAGTAAAGAGTCATTCATTAGGTGCACATTTCTATAGCCTTTGAGGAGTATAGATTTGGCATTGATGATTTATCGATGAGGTACACATAGTAACTCGAAATTGTACATATGTTCACGTCAGGGGGAGACTGACCATTTGGAAACTCGGGCACTGCCCGAGGGCCCCGGGTCAGTAGGGGGCCCCATGAGATGCCCCTGGTACCTTTTTCATAGGCTTTTTTGAGTTTGGGCAAGGACACAGGGGCCCCATGATCCCCTATTGCCCAGGGGCCCCATGAGTTGTCAGTCCGCCCCTGGTTCACGTTATTGTGAAGTCAGAGGTCCATGTCATAAAGTGTTCTGTCTGTATCGACTAAGGCTAGGTTCATGCCTATGCAGTTTGCATTTGATCCGTTTCTGCAGTACGTTTTGCGTTGCATTTTTGCTGCATTTTGGATGCGTTTTTTTTTTTGTTGCTAGGCAGATTTAAAACGCCAAACGCATCAGAAACGCAGCAAAAGCACATAAAAAATGCAGCACAGCGTTTTCCCATGTATTCCAATGGCCCCGGTTCACACTAAAAAAAAGTAGAACATGCTGCATTTTTGGCCGGAGGACTGGAATAGGGCCTGGTCGTTTATAGCTAAATGTTCATTTAATATGACCACGCTGGAGGTGGCATACAAAGTATTGTTTTGTTGGTATTGGGCTCTGGTTCGTTTGGCCCAGGCAAACCCTGCCTGCAGTGATCAATGCTTTGGGGGTTGTGGTGATGTATTGCATATCTGGTGGTCATGCCCGAGACTGATTGGTTTTTGGTCTCATGTGTTTGGCCTCCTTTTCACCTTGTTCCATCTCTCCATACGCCGGGATGCTCGATGCGCTCTGCTCAGGGGCGGACTGACAACTCATGGGGCCCCCGGGCAATAGGGGATCATGGGGCCCCTGTGTCCTTGCCCAAACTCAAAAAAGCCTATGAAAAAGGTACCAGGGGCATCTCATGGGGCCTCCTACTGACCTCGGGCCCTCAGGCAGTTGCCGAGTTTCTGTATGGTCAGTCCGCCCCTGGCTTTGCTTCATTGTCCCATACCGGGCCTCTTGGCTCACCAGCAGAAGTTGGCTTCCTATTTGTTTTTGTTGGCCACTTGAACAATTGCTCAGGCATGGAAGCGCCCGTTTGTCCCTCTTCAGGGGGTGCGGGACCGTATGACCACTATGATGCTCAATGACTAGATGTTGAGTATCTGTAATGACTCCCAATGGAAATTTTGGAAAATATGAAAGCCTATGAAAAAGGTACCAGGGGCATCTCATAGGGCCCCCTACTGACCCCGGGCCCTCGGGCAGTGCCCAAATTTCCAAATGGTCAGTCCGCCCCTGGCTTTGCTTCATTGTCCCATACCAGGCCTCTTGGCTCACCAGCAGAAGTTGGCTTCCTTTTTGTTTTTCTCGGCCACTAGAACAATTGCTCAGGCATGGAAGCGCCCGTTTGTCCCTCTTCAAAGGGTGCGGGACCGTATGACCACTATGATGCTTAATGAACAGATGTTGAGTATCTGTAATGACTCCTAATGGAAATTTTTGAAAATATGGGAGCCGTGGTTGCAATATGCCCTTCCCACGCTCCCCCCGGCTAGTCTGGGGTTGTGATGTTGCTCGGTATTGGCGTTCCCGGACCGCTGCTCATGGTCTTGTCATCTATTTCCTTTGGTATTCCTCTTTCCTTTTCTATTTCTGTTTGATTTTGGTGTGGCCGAGGATAGCTGCCTTTGGTTTGAGTTACTGTCGGTGTTACACCAATGTCATTTATGAGCCATTGGGCGCACCTTTTGCTCTGTTGGTGATGGAGCACTGTTTTCTTTATTTTTTTATGTGCAATTGATGGCCCTGCATGGGCGTGTCTTGTTGCTCCTGTTTTTTTTTAAAATTGCTTATAAATTAATAAAAATCATTGAAATCCACACCCCCCCCCCCCATTTAGCTAGGATATATTTAGCCATTAGATTTCGCTCAATAATGAGCTGCTTATGTTTCAGGATCAGATCATTTAAAGGAATACGCCGCCTTCGATTTAAGTCATTCGAAATTCATTATTTCTTTAATTGCCAACTTCCGTGAGGTTAATTGCAAATCTGCACGGTTATTTTAAAATGCAGATGTAATTGGTTTCTTCTCAGGCCGGTTTGATGAAGTATACTTCGCTGCCACGTGACTTTACTTATTTACGAAATGCCCTGGAAAAAAAAAAACCCTCCTTAATGATCACAGTGGAATATTTTGCTTTTGTCCTCCTTTGATATCCAGACCTTTAACTTCTCCACCATCTCACATTTCTTAGCCCACCTTTCATGCTCCCCAAGCCTCCATGTAGCGTCCTGTCTATAGTAAGAACAGGATTCTGGGCATACCGCCAGGCATTTTAATCAGTCATACTCGCTCAAAGTGTAGGATTTCAGGCCACCTGTTGAGATGGCTTCAGCCTTGATTTTCAGAGGCATCTCGTAGAGACGGCACACTGTTCTGCTTCCCAGAGTGTTTTCGTTTTAAAAATAAAAATGCTGTTTTGAAGGTTTCTTTTCATTCAAGTTTAACTCGCCAAGCCTGCGTTTATTTATTTTTTTAGAACCTGCCGGGTGCATTTTAGCTGATCCAGTCTAGAAGAGGATGGGATTCCATGCCGAAATCCTGCTGCACCGGTGCGAAAAAAAAAAAAAGGAAGGTTGCCTCCTCCTTGGAGCCACAGCTTGGTTAGTTGAGTGATGCAAGTCTGTTGACCTTTGCAGCTCTTGTTGAGGACATTCTCTGGTCACATGATCTCTGCAAATGATCACATGATTCCAGCCCCAGCAGAAGGCGCTTTGTTACTTTTGCTCACTTGTGTGATCACGTTTCCAGCACCAGTAAAGGTTTTCTTCAGCCCTCTTACACATGTGGTAGCCATCGGATGATCATTTTTCAGAAGGGCGTTTGAGAGGCGGTGGGGATGTGATGTTATGTCACCTCCTGACTGTCTGTTTTAACCCATAAAAGATTGCATGCAGTTGCAGTGTGGCCTCATTGGGTCATGTGGATCATGTTCAGGGGTGGTTCTGCCCACCAAAGGCAATAGGGAGGATGTTTTTAATGAGGATCACCAATGTGGGTCCAAAAGTTTCCATGATTGATCACATAGTTACAGCAAAGCAACGTTTCAGAGTCTCGCAGGACCCCTTCATCAGGCATGGGACAGTTGGTCACATGACTGGTGTAGCGGTTCTGGAGACTCCAAAATGTTGCCTTGCTTCACTATGTGAACCAGCCAGATGCATTTTAGCCAATACAGTCTAGAAGAGGATGGGATTCCATGCCGAAATCCTGCTGCCCCGGTGCGAAAAAAAAAAAAAAGGAAGGTTGCCTCCTCCTTGGAGCCACAGCTTGGTTAGTTGAGTGATGCAAGTCTGTTGACCTTTGCAGCTCTTCTTGAGGACATTGTCTGGTCATGTGATCTTTGTAAATGATCACATGATTCCAGCCCCAACAGGAGGTACTTTGTTACTTTTGCTAGCATTAGTAAATAGGTAGGAACCTGGCTTTTTTTCAGTGGAAATGCAGTTCCGGCACCTCCAGCACTGAATGTATGTAATGGTATGGAGTTCTGGGGTGTGCTGGGGGATCTATTGTCACTGTTGTCATTGTCATCAATTTTTGTGAGGTGGTTTATTGCTGCTGGGAAGGTCTATTGTTGCTCATGGGAGATCTATTGTTGACAGGAAATCTGTTGATGCTGCCGAGAGTCTATTGTTGCTGGGGGTGGAATCTTTTGTTGCTGGGGGAATCTATTGTTGCTGGTGAGGGTCTATTGCTGCTGGGGGGTTTATTGTTGCTGGGGGGTCAATTGTTCCTGGAAGGGACCTACTTTTGAGGAAGAGGTTCTATTGCTTCTGGCTGCTGGAGAGTCTATTGATACTGGCTGCAGATCTGTTGTAGCTGCTGAGGGTTTAATGTTGCTAGGGTGGTATTTTATTTTGGGGGTGCATTGTTGCTGGAGGAATCTATTGTTGCTGGGGGGCTAATACTACTGGTTGCAGGGGATCTATTTTTCTGCTTTTCATGTTAACAAATTCCATACAAATTATTTAGCACCATACTTGGCTCTGTATTCTCTAAAAAGGAGGGGTACTGGGAGGTGGGAAGTGAAGGTGCTCGGAGGTGGGTAGGGGGGGTGGAGACAAGAAGTGACTGCACCAGGGGCGGACTGACAACTCATGGGGCCCCCGGGCAATAGGGGATTATGAGGCCCCTGTGTCCTTGCCAAAACTCAAAAAAGCCTATGAAAAAGGTACCAGGGGCATTTCATGGGGCCCCCTACTGACCCCGGGCCCTCGGTGCCCGAGTTTCCAAATGGTCAGTCCACCCCTGGACTGCACCTATTTTGTGAGAAAAAAATCCCTGGTTAGGAAGGTATATTAGATTTATTTATATTATAATTATTTGTTTTAATTTTTTTTTTTTTTTACATTTCTTCATTGGTTTCCGACCTAAGCCAAAATGATGACTAGAATCTTTAGTAGGGGAGGAGGGGCTTTCTCAGCTAAGCACACCCTCCTGCCTGCCTGAGCTAAGAGCAGATGGATTCCAGGAAGTAAATGCTACATGAGCCATCTGCCCTTACCCAAGATGGCCACAGCTAGAAATGTTACGGGGGGTGTTTTTTCAAAGTGATTTCTCAACAAAATAAAGAATGCATACATGGATGGATGGGGAGTCTGCTCTGAATAATAATAAAAATGAATTAGATAGCAGTTCTGGTTTGCGGTGATCAGAGACAGTTTAATTCCGCTTAAAGCTCGACTTACTCTTGCAGAATTTCATTCAAATGTTTTGATGAGAAAGTAAAAAAATTGCCTAGCCACTTATTTGATGGTGCCTTCAGGACTCCATGTCAATGTCCCAATTTTCATAGAATGGATATTCTGCTTTTGGATTAAAAATTGTTTCTTGGCTATTTAGGAATTCGTTCATCCCCATTAAACATTTAACCAAAAAATCCATCTTTGTCCTTTTGATTTTTTTTTTTTTTTTTCGCTCACTGTGATAAAAATAATAATTATTGAATCATTCCCTTAACCGAAAGAATGTTCTGAAAACAACAATATTCTAACAAAATTCCACGGATGTAAGGCCAGCTTTTCTTCTCCTCAGGCTAAATGAGAGAAATCTAAGCGTGCATGGCCAGCCTTCCACCATTTCCTAGTGACTAGATAGGCTGATTGTGGCTCCACTCAACCAATGTATTAGTAGACTGGGTGTAATCCAGAATACCAGAAATCTGATCTTGGAAATGTTACATATTGGTCCATATTGGAAATAGCTATATAAAGAGAAGAATATAGGGGAGCCCAATCTCCACCATTGGATTGGTGCACTCTAGTGGTCCTTTTGGAGATCCATATTGGAAGTAGCTTTATGAAGAACGGAATACAGGGGAGCCCAATCTCCATCATTGGATTGGTGCGCTCTATGGTCCTATTGGAAGTCCATATTGGAAGTAGCTTTGTAAAAAACGAAATACAGGGGAGCCCAATCTCCACCACTGGATTGGTGCACTCTAGTGGTCTTATTGGAAGTAGCTTTATAAAAAAAGAAATACAGGAGAGCCCAATCTCCACCACTGGATTAGTGCACTCTAGTGGTCCTATTGGAAGTAGCTTTATAAAAAAAGAAATACAGGAGAGCCCAATCTCCACCACTGTATTGGTGCACTCTAGTGGTCCTATTGGAAGTAGCTTTAAAAAAAAAAGAAATACAGGGGAGCCCAATCTTCATCACTGGATTGGATCACTCTAGTGGTCCTTTTGGAGATCCATATTGGAAGTAGCTTTATGAAGAACGGAATACAGGGGAGCCCAATCTCCATCATTGAATTTTTTGCACTCTATGGTCCTATTGAAAGTCCATTTTGGAAGTAGCTTTATCAAGAACAGAATACTGGGGAGCCCAATCTTGATCATTGGATTGGTGCACTCTATAAAGCTACTTCCAATATAGACTTCCAATAGGATCATAAAGAACAGATTATAGGGGAGTCCAATCCCAATGTTGTTTTGTAAAGAATGGAATATCAGGTATCTCAATCTCCATCATTGGATTGGTGCACTCTATGGTCCTATTGGAAGTTTAATATTTGAAGTAGCTTTATATAGAATGAAATATAGGGGAGCTCAATCTCCGTAATTGGATTGGTGCACGCTTGTGGTCGTATTGGAAGTAGTTTATAAAGAACGGAATATCGGGGAGCCCAATCTCCATCACTGGATTGGTGCACTCTATGGTCCTATTGAAAGACCATATTGGAAGTCCAATAGGACCACAGAGTGCACTAATCAGATGGTTGGGATTGGGCTCCCCTTCATTCCAGTTTTTATAAAGCTTTATAAAGAGTGGAATATAGGGAGCCCAATCCCAACCATCTGATTAGTGCACTCTGTGGTCCTATTGGAGGTAGCTTTTTAAAGAACAGAGTAGAGGGGAACCCAGTCTCCAACACTGGATTGGTGCACTCTGTGGACCTATTGGAAGTCCAAATTGGAAGTAGCTTTATAAAGAACAAAATACAGGGGAGCCCAATCTCCATCATTGGACTGGTGCACTCTCGTGGTCATATTGGAAGTAGATTTTTATAGAACAGAACACACGGGGGAGCCTTATCTCCATCAATGGATTGGTGCACTCATGGTCCTATTGGAAGTTCATATTGGAAGTAGCTTTATAAAGAACAAAATATAGGTGGATGCCAATCTCCATCATTGGACTGGTGCACTCTCGTGGTCATATTGGAAGTAGATTTTTATAGAACAGAACACACAGGGGAGCCTTATCTCCATCATTGGATTGGTGCACTCTATGGTCCTATTGGAAGTTCATATTGGAAGTAGCTTTATAAAGAACAAAATATAGGTGGAGGCCAATCCCAACTGTTTGATTGGTGCACTCTAGTGATCCTATTGGAAGTCCATATTGGAAGTAGTTTATAAAGAGCGGAATATTGGGGAGCCCAATCTCCAACATGGGATTGGAGCACTCCATGGTCCTGTTGGAAGTAGCTTTATAAAGAATGGAATATAGGGAGCCCAATACCAACCAATTGATTGGTGCACTCTAGTGGTCCTATTGGAAGTCTATATATATTGGAAGTAGCTTTATAAAGAACAGAATACCGGGGAGCCCAATCTCCATCACTGGATCGGTGCACTCTACGGGTCCTATTGGAAGTCCATATTGGAAGTAGCTTTATAAAGAATGGAATATAGAGAAGCCCATCATTGGATTGGTGCACTCTAGTGGTCCGCCATGTATACACTTTTTTTTGTTTCAAACAGGGAAATGAAATTACATCGATTTTTAATGGAAGGAGAAAGAGAAAAACGGCAGAAGTTGGTATTTATTCGTAGGCTGTGCTACAGTTCTCTAAATTTTTAATAAACTCTTCACGACATTCAACTGCCAAGTCGATGTAATAAAAATTAAAATTTAACAAATTGCAGGATGTTTCGCTGCATACAAAGACAATGACTTCTAGTTGCCAGGGTTTGCCGATAAAGTTTAATTTGCTGTTTCGGAGCCCCTCTCGGGGTGGATATTTGCTGCACTGAATTATTCTTGGTCTACTGCAAGATTGTGCTTGAACTCTTTAAAATAAAGAATGTTGGTAAAGAAAAACTGTTGCTATGACATATTAAATCCAAAACCCCAAATTATATAATATAATGCAGCTTACCAATCATTAGATGAGGTGGCTGCATTTGTTTTCTTTTTTTAAGCTTTTTTCCTTTGTGTCCACCTGATGATCAGGCCAGTAACACACCTCCTGTATTAGAGCGCCCCCACTTTGGATGAAGGAGCACAGAGGGTACAGCAGACAGTGGCATTGTCAGACTGAGAGGAGGAGAGTGTTGGATGTACTAGCAGATTTAAATAACCTAACAAATTGAAGACAAATGCCAGCTAATACTTTATAATCAGTTACAGCGACCCCTTTTTTTTTCTTTTTGGGATATACAGTAGGTTTTACCAGTGGCGTCCCGAGGCAGGTGAGGGGGGTTCGCGCTGTACCGGGTAACACTGGACTCGCTCCCAGGGGAGGACTGACAACTCATGGGGCCCCTGGGCAATAGGGGATCATGGGGCCCCTGTGTCCTTGCCCAAACTCAAAAAAGCCTATGAAAAAGGTACCAGGGGCATCTCATGGGGCCCCCTACTGACCCCGGGCCCTCGGGCAGTGCCTGGGTTTCCAAATGGTCAGTCCGCCCTTGCTCGTTCCACAAAAAGGTAAGTTGTAAAGAAAGCCGACGATCCCCGAAGGATGGATCGGATCTGCAGATTGGGGAGCATAATGAATCAGAGTCTGATCCAATTTGCTCAATCCGCAGATCCGATCCATTCTGCGGGGATCGTTGGAGGGGGTGTCACCAAGTGTTATCGCACCGGGTGACACCAACCCTAGGGACGCCCCTGGTTTTTACAGAAATGAGTAAAAGCTGATCATTGTAATCAACCTCGTCAATGGTAAATGGTTTGTCTCAAACTTCTAACTGATACATCTGCAGGACAGCTTGTTCTGTTGAAAAACAACAGACTCACTGGCTGGATCGTGAGTGAGTGAAAGAGTGAGTGAAAGAAAGCTTAAAAAAAATGCAGCCACCATATTTAAGAACTGGTAAGCTGCAATATAATAAATGTTTGCATGCTTTTCCTGGTTCGGCAAAGCTGCTATATTAAAAATGAACATTCTCCCCCGCCTCCTCTATTTATTTCAAACCTTACCTATCCACTTGCCACCCGCCTTTTTCGCTTCATGTAGGAGAATGTGCTCCTTCTTCCTTTGGAACCACAAGCGTCCGCGCATATCTATCTGCCAATTGGTTCTCCCCAAATCCAGGGGTGGAATTGGGCTCCCAGACCTCAGGCAATATCATTGGGCCTGCCATCTTTGCAGAATTATAGATTGGAATATTCATTCGACTACCAAAGACTGGGTGCATCTCGAAAACTCCTTCTCTCCTTCTCCTATAGCTTCGATCCCGTGGCTCTTGACGAAACATACCCCCCAGGCCCTTCTCACTCATCCACTGATTGGTCCTACCTTGAGCATCTTCCGCTCGATGTGCAAGTCGGCCTCCATCTCAGATGCCCCCAACCCTTTAACCTCCCTTTGCTTAAACCCGGACTTCCCTCCGGGTATGCACAAGGCCTTCCTGTCAGAACATTGGCCGTATGACCAGGTGAAAGCGGAACACTTTTTTCATAACGGCCAATTGAAATCCTACTCCTCTTTGGCGAGCACCATGAAAGATCGTACCTTCCCCTTTTGGGCCTACCTTCAAATCAGGCATTTTCTCACATCCTCTGTTCACCGCCACAAATGGACTCGTCCTCTCACCCCCTTTGAATCAATTTGTTCTAAGGCTGAACCCCAGCGGCATCTAATCTCATCCATGTACCTCCTTCTCACCGGTGATGGGAATCCTAACTCGCTCCCCGCTTGCCGAGCTTGGAGGAGAGACCTTGATATAGATTTTTCCTCCTCAGATTGGGACCAAATTTTTACATACTCCCACAAATGTTCGCTGAATGTATCGACCCAAGAAAACGGATACAAGCTAGCTTCCCGTTGGTACATTACCCCTTCTAGAACTCATCGTTTTAACCCTTCTCTACCCAATAATTGTTGGAGATGTGGAGCACCTGATGGGTCCCTTCTCCATATTTGGTGGTCCTGTCCTATCGTCCTGCCCTTCTGGCAGGAAGTCCACCGTATAACCTCGTCAGTGTCCACTTTACCTCTCGATTTCTCCCCGGCCCAATTTCTCCTCCACCATACACCGCTCCCCAAACGTCTATACTTCCGATCGTTAGCTATGCATATGATTAATGCTGCTAGACTCTGTCTTCCTGTGTTTTGGAGATCTACTCAACCCCCCTCAATAAAGGATTGGTTCACTCGTCTGGGAAGAGTTGCAGAGATGGAGGAGTTGATTGCTTCCTCCCAAGATAACCCGACTAAATTCTCCCGTACTTGGTCGTGTTGGATTCACTTCCAAACGACCCCCGAATACCAATCCCTCATGGGTCTTTCTACCTGACTCTGAGCCAGACCTGTGGCTTTATATTGCACTCTGTATTGTACTGACTCCTCGACCCTTGCTAGGCTGTCGATAATACTTTTCTATTATATCCCTTTCACTGATCAGGTAGTGAGACACTCCTTTTCCCTGGTGCTCGATTGTCTGCTTTATGTCTCTATCCCCTAGGGGATGAGCACACCAGCTCTGTCCTTGGAGCTTCCACCTCTATGACATGTCTATCCATACCGCCCCCCCCCCCCCCCTTAGTCTCCCTCCCCTTTGACCCTTACCCCCCTTCCCCTCTTTTTTTTTTTTTTTTTTTTTTCTCTTCTTTGGCTTTCCAGCTTCTCACCATTTTTTATTTTTTCTTTCCTTCCGACTCCTTCCTCATTGTGCCCTGTACCTGCCATTACTGTTTTTGTTGTTATTCACATCTTCTCCACTTCATTTTTTCCCTTTTTCTTTTTCCTCTACACATATGTTTATTCCGCTGTCCATAGGCAACCTAATCTCACACCCGGATTACACTTGCACATGTGCCTCTCCCATTCCACGGAGTTTTTTTCATATGCGTTGGTTACCTTTGAGTGGTACCTTTGCTGCTCCTCCTGGATAACACCGAGCTTTCTATATTTTCGCAACTTTTTCCTTGCACCAGAAGCCCAGCACCTTTAGCTTTATCCCCTTCCCCCCTACTCTGCTCCTCGATGATAAAAGATATCTGGGGGTGCACATAAATGATCCTGCTCGTTTGGTGATATTTTGTATGCTATGTGGTGATTTTGATTGATGTTTGCCTTCTTTGTTTTTGGCTGTATTCTCGTGTTTTTTTTTTTTTTTTTTTTCCAAGTTCAACTTCATTATTGTTACAGGTGACACAAGAGGGCTTTATTATTTTGTTCGCCTGCATATTTCTTTTTGTCTGGCATGTGCGATCTGTGTTTTACCGCGTTTTTCTTTGGCACATTGTATTACGTTGTACAATTTATACCATTTGTATGTTCTGACTTTTTCTCAATAAACTTTGTGGAACAAAAAAAAAAAAAAAATAAATGTTTGCTTTTGGCTTTAATACTGCTTTAAAGCGGAGTTCCAGTTTAATAAAAAAAAAGTCAGCAGCTACAAAAACCGTAGCTGCTGACTTTTAAAATACAGACACTTACCTGTCCCTCGGTCCCGCGGTGTCCTCACCACCGCTGGTTTCACCGGCCGTCTTCTCTCCCAGGCGCCGGCATCTTCAGTGTGGGGACCTGGCTGTGACAGCTTGCGACTTCACAGCCGGGTGCCCACTGAGCATGTGCGAGAAGCGCTGCGCTTTGTGAATGGCCCTGTAGTCTTTTGGGACCTGTCACGTGTCCCAGAAGACTACGGTGTACATGCATGTATACATACATGTGTACATACAAAGATACATGTGTACATACATACGAACATACTTGTGAACATACATACATACATGTGTGGGGGGGGGGAGAGCACAACTTCTGCTTCCGATCGTCTTAGGCCCACCAGAAGTGGGAGCTGGTACCTGTTAAATTTACTCAGCCCCCCTCAGGACCATAAAGCAAGGGGGAGCTCTAATGTAAGGGGGATTCTGATGGGGACACTGATATAAGGGGGTACTCTGATAAGAACTCTGAAGTAAGGGGGACTTTGGGGGTACGCTGATGTAAGGCACGGCCTTTGATTGGGACCTTGATGTAAGGGGGGACTGTGATGGGGATGTGATGTAAGGGGGGACTCTGATGGAGACGTGATATAAGGGAGACTCTGATGGGGATGTGATATAAGGAGGGACTCTGATGGGGACTCAATTGAAAGGGGGAGCTCTGAATTAAGAGGGGACTTTGAGGTGGGCTCTGGTGTAAGGGAGCTTTAATGGTGATGTAAGGAGGGACTCTAATGGGGATTCTAATGTAAGGAGGGACTCTGATGGGGATTCTAATGTAAGGAGGGACTCTGATGGGAACTCTAAGGGGGGGACACTGGTGGGTACCCTGATGTCAGGGAGGACTCTGATGGACAATCTGAAGGGACCCTAATGAAAGAGGGGGTGACCTGATGTAAGGGGAGATTCCAATGAGAGAGGTGCAGGCTGAATGTATTTTAGTTCGACCTTCGATCTTTCTCTCTTGTTCTAAATCATATCACACCGTTCACAACAAAAAAGCTCCAAGTAAAACTTAAATAATCCTTTCAATTTTTATTTATTCATTTTTAAAAAACAATTTTTTCTGGTCCCCAAATATTTATAAAATAAATTTATAAATGCGAAGTTTGGTGACCCCGGATTTAGATGATATTTGCTTATCCCGGAGTTCAGTGGCTAAGTGGTTCGCACTTCCGGCTGACAGTACTCGGGTCGTTGGTTCGAATCCCAACCACGGCACCACCTGCCTGGAGTTTGCATGTTCTCTCTGTGCCTGCGCGGGTTTCTCCGGTTTCCTCCCGCACTCCAAAGACATGCTGGTAGGTGAATTGGCTCCTGTCTAAATTGGCCCTAGTATGTGTATGTATGAATGTGAGTTAGGGACCTTAGATTGTACACCCCTTGAGGGTTAGGGACCTTAGATTGTACGCCCCTTGAGGGTTAGGGACCTTAGATTGTACACCCCTTGAGGGTTAGGGACCTTAGATTGTACACCCCTTGAGGGTTAGGGACCTTAAATTGTACACCCCTTGAGGGTTAGGGACTGATGTGAATGTACAATATATATGTAAAGCACTGTGCAAATTGACCCATTATATAAGTACCTGAAATAAATACTGATTTATTTGTCCTCGGGCCGGACAGCTCCCCGTGTCCCCGTGAAGGATTCCTCTCTACCCCTTCAATTTGCGGCGGCGGTAGTTGATGTCTATTGGCTGGATTGCGCTGGTCTGTCACCGCGTCCGCGGGGTTCTGATCGGCTTCATTGCTGGTTTATTTCTTTCCATTGTCAATGTGTTGTTTTAAGCAGTAATTATTACAGAGAGGCTGAGGATCATTTATCATCTATCCAAAGAAAAATTGAAAGCCGCCGGTGCATGACCAAACTTTCTGCTCGTCCGGCATTTCTGCTTGTATCAGCGGCTGTCAGCAGTATTTTCCTCCGGAGATAAATAAGCGATGACACCCATATAATGTCACTGGGGAGTGCGGGACCGATCAGGACGGGCGCATGCCGGGTGTTTTATAATACAGAAAGTGTTCTGTGAGGGATTCTGGTCTCACAGGATGGTGTCCCCATTACCTTCCTGATGTTCTAGGACAGGGGTCTCCAAACTTTTCATTGCAAGGGCCACATCATATATTTTCCAGATATTCATGGACAGAAAAAAATCAGCTCTGTAAATCAATGAATAATAAAATAATTGATATGTTATACTGGGATGTTTTATGGAATTGGCGTGATAAGATTCAGAACAAAGGGAAAGGATTTCAGTAAAACAAAGCAAAGGGTCCCCATCAGAGTCCCCTTTATATCAGGGTCCCCATCAGAGTCCCCCTTACATCATGGCCCCCATCAGAGCCCCCCTTACATCATGGCCCCCATCAGAGCCCCCTTTACATCAGGGTCCCCATCAGAGCCCCCCTTACATCAGGGTCCCCATCAGAGCCCCCCTTATATCAGGGTCCCAATCAGAGCCCCCCTTATATCAGGGTCCCCATCAGAGTCCATCTTACATCAGGACCTCCATCAGAGCCTGTCTTTCATCAGGGCCCCCATCAGAGCCTGTCTTACATCAGGGCCCCCATCAGAGCTCTCCTTATTTTAGGTCCCCCATCATAGCCCCCTTTTACAGCAGGGTCCCCATTAGTGTCCCCCAGATGTCAGGGCCCCCATCAGAACCCCCTTATTTCAGGGCCCCCACCAGAGCCTTCCTTATATCAGGGGCCACATTAGAACCCCCTTTTCATCAGGTCTCTCATCAGAGCCTTCCTTACATAAGGGCCCCCATAAGAACTCCCTTTTACATCAGGGCCCCCATCAGAGCCTTCCTTACATCAGGGCCACCATCAGACCCTCCCTTACATCGGTTTCCCCATCAGAGCCCCCCTTACATCAGGGTCCCCATCAGAGCCCCCCTTACATCAGGGTCCCCATCAAAGCCCCCCTTACATCAGGGTCCCCATCAGAGCCTCCCTTACATCGGTTTCCCCATCAGAGTCCCCCTTACATCAGGGTCCCCAACAGAGCTCCCCATACATCAGGGTCCCCATCAGAGCCCCCCTTACATCAGGGTCCCCATCAGAGCCCCCCTTACATCAGGGTCCCCATCAAAGCCCCCCTTACATCAGGGTCCCCATCAAAGCCCCCCTTGCATCAGGGTCCCCATCAGAGCCTCCCTTACATCAGTTTCCCCATCAGAGTCCCCCTTACATCAGGGTCCCCAACAGAGCCCCCCATACATCAGGGTCCCCATCAGAGCCCCCCTTACATCAGGGTCCCCATCAGAGCCCCCCTTACATCAGGGTCCCCATCAAAGCCCCCCTTATTTCAGGGGCTCCATCAAAGCCCCCCTTATTTCAGGGCCTCCATCAAAGCCCCCCTTATTTCAGGGCCCCCATCAAAGCCCCCCTTATATCAGGGCCCCCATCAGAGCCTCCCTTTTTACAGGGCCCCCATCAGAACCCCCCTTACATCAGGGCCCCCATAAAAGCCTCCCTTACATCAGAGCCCCCAAAATGGCCCCCCTTACATCAGGGCCCCCATCAGAACTCCCTTTACTCTACTGTTGAGTTAAGGGTCTATTGTTGCTAGCTGCTAGGAAACTGTTGTTGGTGCTGGGGGTCTATTGTTGCTGGAATCCATTGTTGATGGGTTGGGTCTATTGCTGCTGGTAGGGGATCTGGTATTGCTGGTGGGTCTATTGTTGCTGGGAAATCTGTTGTTGCTGCCGGGGTTCCATTGTTGCTAGGGTCCATTGTTACTGGGGATGAAATCTATAGTTGCTGGGGAGGGTCTATTGTTGCTGGAAATGATTTGCTGTTGCATTAGGGGTCTGTTTTTGCTGGCTGCTAGAGAGTCTATTGATGCTGGCTGCTGGGAAATCTGTTGTTGCTGCCGGGGGTCTATTGTTGCTGGGAAGGGTCTATTGTTGCTGGCTGCAGGGGATCTATTTTACTGCTTTTCTTGTTATTACCAAATTCCATACAAATTACGTACCACCACAAATGATACTTGGCCCTGTCATCTCTAAAAGAGGTGGTACTGGGAGGTGGGTAGATGTGGAACAAAGGGAAGATGCTCAGAGGTGGGTAGGGGGTGGAGACAAAGGAAGATGCTCAGAGGTGGGTAGGGGGTGGAGACAAAGGAAGATGCTCAGAGGTGGGTATGGGGTGCTTGACAAGGGACAGTGCACAGAGGTGGGTAGGGGGTGGAGACAAGGGACAGTGCTCAGAGGTGGGTAGGGGGTGGAGACAAGGGACAGTGCTCAGAGGTGGGTAGGGGGTGGTGATAAGAGAAGATGCTCAGAGATGGGTAGGAGGTGGAACCAAGGGAAGATGCAAAGAGGTGGGTAGGGGGTGGAGACAAGGGAAGATGCAAAGAGGTGGGTAGGGGGTGGAGGCAAGGGAAGATGCTCAGAGGTGGGTAGGGGGTGGAGACAAGGGAAGATGCAAAGAGGTGGGTAGGGGGTGGAGACAAGGGAAGATGCTCAGAGGTGGGTAGGGGGTGGAGACAAGTGACAGTGCTCAGAGGTGGGTAGGGGGCAGTGACTCGGAAGGGGGGGGTTCCTGCACCTATTCTCTGAGGATAAAAAGCCCTGCTTATAGACTGGTGCTGACACATGGACTTTGACTGAACAAGTTCAGGTCAACATATCCTTTAAAACAGCGCCTTGGTGTTTCGCAGATTTGCCCCCCAACCATGGACCCTACATTATGTGTGTGCTCCCCCCAAAAAATAAAGTTTGGATATAACCCTGTACACAAACTTCTTGGCTCTTTGTAGGTCCCCAGCGCTGTGCTTGTATGTATTCCGGAGCTGTGCATTGAGCGGTACTCTCCGAATGCATTCTTATGACCTACTTTATTCTACTATTATTATTATTATGGGAAAGTTTAGCATTTTGTGCAAGTTATTTCGGCAGAACCCTTTATATCGCTGCTGCCATTTCCATCCACGTGTACAGTTTTTTTTTTTTCTTTTTTCTGAGATCTCTCAGCCCTGTCTCACGTATTGAAGTTTCATGTTGTTCATTTTCTGCGGTATCCCAGTATTCATAATTTGCATTTATATAGCATGTAAAGTGCAGCATGGAAAAACAATTTGTGTATAGATTATGAGAGACTGAAATCATTGTTGGGAACGTTATGGTTGCAAGATATGACAAGGCTCTAAAAAAAAAAAAAAAAAAAAAAAAAAAAAGCCCCAAACTTTTCATAGTGCCATAAAATGAATGAAAAAGAAAGTTATTTGAATAATTGAGCTTGATAATGGAACGGCTTTTTTTTAATGAGAAATGGCAAATGTGAGATTATGATCTGGATTGGGGGGGGGGGGGTGTTTGAATCAAAAGTTTCTCCGAGAATATCCAAAAATGTTGTAGCCAGCAAACTGCCAATGTTGATGATCATATAAATGCCAACAACAACATATAATTAAATTGGTTATAAACGTTTTTTGCTTCTTTAAAATAATAAACACATCATGCTTACCTGGTAAGCAGCCCTGATCCTCCCCTTCTCGGGTCCCCCACCGATGCTTTTGGCCCCTCCCCCTGTCTGAGTGCCCCTAGAGCAAGCTGCTAGCTATGGGGGCACTCGTGCGTGCTCGCTCCCAAGTCATCTTTGTGTCTATGGGACACACAGAGTGCGGCTCAGTCCCTCCACCCACTCTCTCCTCACTGGTTGTGATTGACAGCATGGGGAGCCAATGGCTACCCCTGCTTTGTCTCAGTCAATGAGGTGAGAAAGACCAGGGAGAGCCTCGGATCTTATGCACATTGCTGGATTGAGATTGTGCTCAGGGAAGTATAAGAAGGGAGGGGGGACTGCACACTGAAGACGTTTTACCTTCATAACCAGACCGGGACTGGGAACTTACAGTCAATGCAAGGGACAGTCAGTAGGCCCTAACTGAAGACAGCGCTTAGAAGATAAGAATAGTAAACCTCCTGCGCTCAAAGGACCGGATATGACATATGTGGAAGGATCTTCATAGACCTTCGCATTCAAACCAATACGACAATACTGTGCAGCCCCCTAAGGGCTGGGGTAGCCCAATATGGCACTAAAAAATAAGAAAGGAAAAATAAGAAAGGGGCGCACAAGCCTTGGCATTACCTCAATAAAAACTTTAATCGTACAAAGTAACAGATGTATACTCACAAACAACAAATGTAAACAGGCATATCATGACCGACAGTGGTCCTTGGTCTGAATGGTGCACGAGTCCCACGTGTAAAAAGGACACTTAAGAATGGCTGATGCGTTTCGAGGAGTGAACCCCTCTTCATCAGAGCCTATTGTTTGTGAGCATACATCAACTACTTTGTACGATTAAAGTTTTTATTGAGGTAATGCGCAAGGCTTGGGAGCCCCTTTTCCCTTCTTATTTTGAAGACAGCGCTTGCCAAGGTTGGTGGAATGTGGCTTAGCTGGTCCGAACCAGCCGGGAGCTTTCTGAAGTGCAACCTATGTATTGAACTTGCAAACAGTACAACAACCTGGCGGGGAAGCTCACCCAACCGGGAATTGACACTCAATGTAGTGGAGAGTCAGCCTTAATAGGCATGAACTGAAGACCGCATTTGCCAAGGGGGGTGGAATGGGGTCTTGCCGGTCCAACCCAAGTGGGAGCTTGCTGAAATCCAGACATAGGCCCTGGGCTATCCCTACTCCTCCAGGACCTGTCCCTACGGCTAGTGCTATCCCTGACAGGCAGGTAAGCTCTCCCTACACTAGCCACTTTGCAAATGCACGCCCCATGGCAGAAGGACTCGTAGTTCTCAATTGAGAACAAGTGTGGTGATGTCAATGCACTTGTAGGCCATTGATATTTCCTGCAACCTAACAACTGAAGGTTCAAACCTCGGTACAGACCTGTGTGTTGGGTAAATGCAATGTGGTACGGTGGCAGTAAACACACAGAGGCCCGGAGTGCAGTAACCTATGTATTGAAGAACTTGCAAACAGTACAACAACCTGGAGGGGAAGCTCACCCAACCTGGAACCTACAGTCAATGCAGTGGCGAGTCAGCCATAGTAGGCCCGAACTGAAGACTGCGCTTGCCAAGGGAGGTGAAATGCGGCATGACCAGTCCAACCCAAACGGGAGCATGCCGAAGTGCAGACGTAGGCCCTGGGCCATCTTTACTCCTCTAGGACCTGTCCCTACCACTTATGATGTCCCTGACAGATGGGTATGCTTTCCCTACACTAGCCACTTTGCAAATGCATGCCACCATGGCAGAAGGACTCGTAGTTCTAATTTGAGAACAAGTGTGGTGATGTCACTGCACTTGTAGGCCATTGATACTTCCTGCAACTCCACAACTGAAGGTCCATACCTCGGTACAGATCTGTGTGTTGGGTAAGTGCAACGTGGTACAGTGGCAGTATACACACAGAGGCCCGGAGTGCAGTAGCCTATGTATTGAAGAACTTGAAAACAGTACAACAAACTGGAGGGGAAGCTCACCCAACCGGGAATTGACAGTCAATGCAGTGGAGAGTCAGCGTTAGTAGGCATGAACTGAAGACTGCATTTGCCAAGGGGAGTGGAATGCGGTCTGGCCGGTCCAACCCAAATGGGAGCTTGCTGAAGTGCAGACTTAGGCCCTGGGCCATCCTTACTCGAGGACCTGTCCCTACTGCTAGTGCTGTCCCTGACAGAGTGGTACGCTCTCCCTACTCCATCTTCACAAATGCACGCCAAAAACTGAGGGGCAAGGACTTTAAAAAGACTCTGTGTGACCCAAGATGGCCACCAGAGTCACCTGGATGCAGCATAGCCAACCAGAGCGCTGCTCCAGAGAACCAAGATAACCATAGAGAAACCGAGTTTCCCTTAACTTGTCCAGCTGCAGTACCTCTCCAGACAAGCACCACCTAAATGGACTGCACCTGCCTACAGGCAACCTGTGAATTAGGAAGTATGGAGAACTCTGATGAGCAATCATGAACAAACCTAGTGAAAATGGCTGAAGGTTGCTTGGAGAAATATCTTTGCATTCCATCACATGTATTGATCCTCCTGGTTATGTACATTGTATTCTTGATTACGGTTGTTACCGTTGCATTGCATTTTTTATTTTTTATTTATTTTTTTTTATCCCCAGTGCAAAAGTTTTGAAGACTTTACTGTTCAGCGCAGCACATATTTGCATTGCTGTTAAAATCAAGTGGGAAAAGTGCTGAGCTGGCTGCTGAGTAGAGTTTAAGAGTGAAAATCTGTTTTAACAGATTCTGCCTTCCATCTGAACAGTGTGTGAATGAGACCGCCGTGCTGAGCACAAACCCATTTACATGAGCGTAGGGGGCACGAGGCTCTTGAGTGCAGCCTGCTGACAGTTTGTTTTCTTAATGACTGTGAGACATAACCCCTTGTGCCCTGCAATGATCGGCACCATACTGGATCACTAGTAGATTACCAAAGAGGGGTCCTTATAATAAATGAACCTTTTCATACATATGTTTGCGTGTATGTATGTGTATATATATATATATATATATATATATATATAGATAGATAGATAGATAGATATAGATATATATCTATCTATCTATATATATATATATATATATATATATATATATATATATATAAAATTCTGTTTTGGCTTTAAATCTTGACGTAGGGCTTGTTCACACTTGCAATGCACAGCCATGTTAGCTTCTCAGTAGGCGGTCAGAGGTGGTAAAAACACAGATCTGTATTTACCACCTCTGACCACCTACTGGGAAGTTGACATGGCCAGCCTGGATATTCATATACACTGCTGTGGTTGCTTGCAAATTTTTTACAGCAAGTCAAAGTTGGCCCCATTCAAGTCAAGGAGACCTTGCCTCAACTTGGTCAAAGGCATGCGGTTGCGGCATGGTCCAGCGGGATAATAATGTAAATTCCCCTTGGGGATCAATCACTTGCATCTTGAGAAATACATAACATTATGTTTAAATTCTGTTCTTGCTCTGGTTGTCCAGCAATCAGTATTGGAAACTGATGGCCATTTACCAGTGACGCAAGGCAACCCATAGTGCCACTCAGCCCCCCTCATGCCATCAGGTTACAAGGGAAATGCGTTCAATCAGTTTCCAATCAGGCTTTGCAATCACAGTACATAGACGAAAGGGGGGCGGGAGGGGCCTGAGCCATACCATGAGTTGCTTGGTGTCGTTGGCAAGTGGTCATCAGTTTCTAATGCTTACTGCTGGACAACCGGAACATGGGCATAATTTAAACATGCTGCTATACCTTTATCAAGCGTGTTGTATGGCTGTTTAACATTCAATGAGTGCTTAAAATGCGAACTTCCACCTTAAAAACTTTTGTTACTCCGTTAGAGTCTGGTTTAATTCCACGTAATATGGATCTACCAATTTTTCTTATGGTTCTTTTAGATCTTCTAATTGAGGGATGTCCAACTCCAGCCCTCAAGCCCAGCCAAGCTTTGCAATCACAGTACATAGACAACATGAAGGGGGCTGAGCAAGGCCATGGGGAGGATTTACTAAAACTGGAGCACTCAGAATCTGGTGCAGCTGTGCATGGGAGCCAATCAGCTTCTAACTTCAGCTTGTTCAATTAGGCTTTGACAATAAAAAATTTAAGCTGGTTGGTTTCTATGGAGAGCTGCACCAGATTTTGCACTCTCCAGTTTTAGTACTTCTTATCCCATGAGTTGCTCAGTGTCACCAGCAAACGGTCATTAGTTTCTAAGGCCTATTGCTGGACAACCAGAGCATGGACAGAATTTAACCATGCTGCTATACCTTGATCAAGGTTCATGTGTTTTATATAGTTGTTTAATGTTCATTGAGTAATTCTAGGGTGGACTTCCACTTTAAAAAATCAAATTACGCCTTTTGAGTCTGGTTTAATTCCATGTAGTATGGATCTACCAGCTTTTCTTCTGGTTCTTTTAGATCTTCTACGTGAGAGTTGTCCAACTCCAGCCCTCAAGGGTTAGGATCCACACTAATCTTTAGTATTTCTCCAACAGCAGTAAATTTAGTAATATAGGGTTTACAAAGTCAGAAAATGACTAGTTTTATATGAAAATCCTAGCATGGATATGACCTTTGAGAACGGAAATCCACCACTAAAAACATGGTCAACACACCGAGGACGTTCATCTCCAGCCAAGGTTTATTGCAATGACAGCACACTGCTCACTCTCACCCAAAGCCATTCCCCCAACTAGACGTGTGCATGCCAGAAATTTTAGTTTAGTTTTGGATTCATTCGTTCATTGAAGAATTTTGTTTCGTCATATTTATTATGTTGTCCCAATTCATTTACGGAATTCATTTCGTATCTGCATTCATTTAATATATTCGTTAGTCTGTGTTGATGAAAAAAATATTGCAGTTTTTCCAGAAGATTGCTATATGTTCAATATATTATTGAACCGGACAGATTCAAATTCAATATTTTCTTGGTAGTCCGACCCAACCAAGAGAAATGACATGGGCTGTTTGGACAATATAGACTGAACTCATGTGCATCTGAATTAACAAATGGAACGAAATTTGGATCCATTTGTTATCTGAATCTGAATTATCAAAGGAATGAAATTTGGATCCATTCCTTATCTGAATCAGAATGATCAAAGGAACGAAATTTGGATCCATTCATTATCTGAATCCGAATGATCAAAGGAATTGGAAAATTTAATTTGTTTCCCCATGGGTCAGAACTACTATCTCATCATGTGATGCCATCCAAATGAAACAAATGCACTAGTTCATTTCGTTATAATTTTTTTTTTCTGTTCATTGACATTTGTTACTATGACCATTTGGAGATTTGTATACATCCAAATTTTTTTAAATTTAATTTTCGTTCCAAAAAGGCACTTGTCTACCCCCAACATGTTTCACCCACAGCGAGGCTTAGTCATTGGGTTCGTCTAACTTTGAGAACTGGAGTTAGACACTCCTGTTTTATTTCATCTCAATAATGCTAGACTCATACACCTTACCAACCGATCAGCGACTGCTGCCCCTCTCTGCCAATCCCTCCATTGGCTTCCACTAACCCAACGTATAAAATTCAAAATACTAACCACAGCTTACAAAGCCATCCACAGCACTGCCCCTAGCTAAATCGCCAACCTCTTCCGCAGATACTGCCCAAATCGCCCACTCCGCTCCTCCCATGATATCTTACTCTCCAGCTCCCTCCTCACCTCCTCCCACGCTTGCCTCCAGGGCTTCTCCAGAGCCTCCCCCATCCTCTGGAACTCCCTACCGCAGCATGTCCGGTCAGCCCCAACCCTGTCTGCCTATAGGTGATCTTTGATGATCTTTTTCAGGGAAGCCTACCCCACCTCCACCTAAGTACTGTACTTGAATCACCTCCGCCAGATCATCCCCCACAGCTATCACCTTTTGTATCACCTCCCCCTTCCTTTAGATTGTAAGCTCCATGAGCCGGGCCCTCACATTCCTTCTGTACTGAAATGTATTGTAATTGTACTGTCTCCCTTATATTGTAAAGCGCTGCGCAAACTGTTGGCGCTATATAAATCCTGTATAATAATATTAATAATACTTGTTTCAATCATTTTTATTTACATTTCAAACCATATTCATAGGCGTTGAAGCAACAGCAATAGTACACAATCTTTGTAAAGCCAGCACATCAACATTGTATAGTGGAGGACTACTGAACCCGTAGTCAACGTGGTGGTGCAGGAACATGCGGCTAATCTCAGTTTAATTATGAAATCCCTAAATTATGAATACTTTTGACTTTATTTTAGGATTGCGCCGTCCTTTTTTTTTGAACACCTATCTCTGACCTTTATGTGATCGCTACTTTATTCACCTTGTTGTGAGCGGAGAGGGGGCTGAGAAGGTCCAGCATTTCAGAACACAGATATGACGAGCAAAAATGCTTCGTGTAATTGGCCATAATGAAAAGGCTTCAGAGACCGGAACAGATGCCAAACACAAGAGCCATTGTCCAGCTGTACGGGATAGATGGACGAAGTTAAATAATGTTTGTTTCACTACAAGGTGAACTGGATGAAATTATCCATTATCCCAAATGTAGCAGAAAGGCGTTTTTTTTTTTTTTTTTTGGATGCAAAATGATTCTTTTTGTAGTTTAGACGTTTGATAGGTTTGGCAGAAATTTCCTTTCTGTAACACAAATATTTAATTCTGAATTTAGTCCACATTCCTGACATCCAGGATTTCAGAAGCCGTGATGCAAATGATATTTTTGCATCCAGGAACTTGTCTCTCTATCGACCCTTTTGATCTAAGCTCAGGGATGGGAAGCCATAAAATAAATGGCAGTGATAACATTAAAGTACCCTGTTGGCAGGGAGGTTGCAATTTGCGTTTTAGGACCAGGCTAGACTAGTGTGCATACATAATGCCGCAATGGCTTGATCAGGCTCTGCTCGTACTAATAGGCTCCTTGTAATTATTGACCCTGCTGCCAATAACACAATGAGGATGATTTTTACAAGGCGTTAATGTGCGCTGTACGACCCTTGGCAATCGCAGGGCTCCCGTGTAAGCTCTCCCATTGTGTTAATCTTGTGGAATGGAAACCATCTATTTGCAAATAAATAGTCAAATTTCATTTGGTTTTCGCTTCTCCGGGCTGTTAGCGCGTTTGACAGATGTACGCTCTTGGACCGGGTACCCGACTGCCGAAAACTAAAATTATCCATGTTCCAACTGCAATATCAATAAGCTTTGTGGTAAAGCATAATTTTAATGATGGGATGCAATGTCACATTTGTTATGACTTTTCTGCATTGGGCACAAATTACAAGTGCGGACATCAAGCTTGAACATGAATTTATCTTGCTAGTATTATACAGTATAATTATGTAGAACCAGAACATGTGCATGGTGCAAGGAAGGGATTTGTGATAGAATGGTGCTGGTAACTTTTACATTTCCTTTCTCCTATGCACTGTCAGAAATGAAAAAAACTGGTTTACGTGTAGTGATTTTCTACCAGGGTTCCTCCTGAGGATGCTAGGGGCTCCTTGAGCAGTGGTTAAGCAGCCCCAATTCATTGCCAGCTCCTGCCAAGCTGGCCAAGGGTTCCACCCAGCAACTTCCCACAGAGAAAGAGGGTACAGAGTCTTGCTTTGTGGAAGGACTCCTCCATCTTAGATGCTGACCATTCTCCCAGCCTGAGACCCTCCTCCAACACACTTGAATAAATGATTGTCAACACCGACAGTCTTTTCAGATGCTTCACTTGAGTTACGTTGAACTGTCACAACTTCATAGCCATTACCAACACCCTGTAGGTAGGTGCAGTCCATTTTCTCCACTGTAGGTGGTGCTTGAACTGAGTGGTACCACAGCCTGGAAGGACTCCACCATCACCATCTCTCCCACCCCACATGCCAAAGTCCTGGGTGTCACCCTGGACTCCCACCTCTCCTTCCTACCCCACATCCAACTGCTATCTAGATCTTGCAGGCTCCACCTCCGCAACATCTCCAAGATACGCACATTCCTCACCCCAGACACCACCAAACAACTCATACACTCCCTCATCATCTGACGCCTGGGCTATTGCAATTCCCTTCTCACTGGCCTACCCAAACGAACGCTATCCCCACTCCAGTCGATCCTAAACTCAGCGGCTAGACTCATCCACCTCACCAACCGCTCCACATCTGCCTCCCCCCTCTGCCAATCCCTTCATTGTCTCCCGATTGCCCAACACATCAAATTCAAACTGCTAACTCTGACCTACAAAGCCATTCACAATGCCGCCCCAAACTATATAACTGACCTGATACCCAAATACCACCCTACCCGTGCCCTCTGCTCCTCACAGGACCTCCTACTCTCTAGCTCCCTGGTCTCCTCCTCCCACGCCCGATTGCAGGATTTCTCTAGGACTTCCCCCATCCTCTGGAACTCCCTACCCCAATCCATCAGACTGTCACCTACCCTCCTCACCTTCAGGCGCACCCTGAAAACCCTCCTCTTCAGGGAAGCCTACCCCAACCTCACCTAACACCTGAGCTCACCTAACAACTAACCTCCTCCACTCCTCCCACCACTCCATCCCCCACAGCCATTTCCTCCTGTACCACCTTCCCCTCCCTCCTAGATTGTAAGCTCGAAAGAGCAGGGCCCTCAAACCCCTCGTGTATTGTATTGTTACTGTCTTGTCTCATGTTCTGTCCCCCCTGCTACTGTACAGCGCTGAGCAAACCCTTTGGCGCTATATAAATACTGTATAATAATAATAATATAATAATCTTAGATACTGACAGTCTCCCAGTCTGAGACCCTCCTCAAACACACTTGAGTAAATGATTGTCCACACCGACAGTCTTTTCAGATGCTTCACTTGAGTTACGTTGAACTGTCACAACTTCGTAGCCATTACCAACACCCTGTAGGTAGGTGCAGTCTGTTTTCTCCACTGTAGGTGGTGTTCGAACTGAGTGGTACCACAGCCTGGAGAGGAAGTCCTAGGGAAACCTAGTTTATCTATGGTTTCCTGGGTCAAATGGAGCAGCGTATCAGTTGGCTATGTGGCCCTCGGTGGCCATCTGTGGTCAGCAGGGTTTATTTAAGCCCCTGCCCCTAGGTTTTGGCACGCTTCTTGCTAGTGTAGGGAGAGAGACCCCGCTTGATAGGTAAAGTAACTAGTGGTAGAGAAAGGTTCCTGACGTGAAGGGACAGGACAGGCTAGGACTCGCTATCCCAGAAAGTAGCTGCCCCTTTTGGAACTGGACCGGCCAGGCCACACTTCACCCTCTGAAACAGATGCTGCCGTCACCTCTCCTCAGCCACAGCTGACTGCATTGAACTCTGAGTTATTTCCCCAATGGTGCTCTACCACCGGGGTGTTTTGTAACATTGGCATTCTGTTCAATACAAGTTCTAAGTTGTACTGGCTTTTTCCAAGATTCCCTCCAGCCTACATGGTGACTGCAGCAGACTAATCCTTCTCATACATCTGTTTCACTTTAACATAGGGTGTTGTCATATACATAATAGGATGACAAAACTCAGGGTGGGACTTAACCAAACAGAGACTTTACCCTTGTCTACAGGTGGCTTGATCTCCCAACTACACTGATACCCAGTGCAAACTGACAATTTTCCACTAACCATCAATGTATAGAGTCACCTCTACAATGACCACCAATGTTTGAGGACAACTCAATTTCTTCTCTCTGTCTATATTTCCTGAAGTTGTTATTCATTACAAAATTACTAAAAACGACAGCCCCCCCCCCAGGGCTGTAATCTCCTCCCCGGGGACAAGACACGTCTGCTCCAGGTCTCAAACTATTTATACAGTTTCCCAGCACACATCTGTGCAATCTTCCCACAGGCATTGGCTGAGACGGTATAAATATTTATACTGCTCATTCGCCTTACTCCACACTTATGTTCCAGTACCATCCAGTAGGTTCTAGAAGGCAGCAGGAGCCTGTGAAACATAGAACAAACCCAAACAATCACATTGTGATTACAGCGAGCCAGAACTAAATGTACCTATCTAGGAGGGTGCTACACCTGTTCGTTATTTCAAGGGTTCCTTGAGTGTAAAGTTAATAAAGGCTAGAATAGCGGAAAGGGAGAGGGCAACATCGTAGATTTCATACATCGGAAAGGCAGATACAGTTCCTGTTATCCTTGCAAGGGACACTTGAAGGATAACTGTAACCTTAAAACACCTTGGGCTAGATAAACTGAGATTGGTGGTTGTTGAGAATTGTCACACATAACCTCTTATTTAGTCCAGGCAGACATGTGTCGGTGAATGCAAAGCCACTAGGACTCACTGAACCTATAACTACTTCAATCATCCAGTCATGTCCTATGGAAATTCATATTTTGTTATTCCTACTGCACAGGTTTGAGTGTTCAAAGTGAACTTTGCTAAATGATAAATCTACTCTTTTAGTAAATCACCCCGCTGAAGCAAACAGCAGTGTGATGCCTTCCTTGGTTGCAGCCCCTGTCTCAAGTAACCATTCAGACACAGGCAGGATGACCACATTGACACACTGACCTGGACCTAAAAGGACAACTTTGGATTTTCTTTCCATACAAATTTAAAGGTAAAAAGATTATTCTGGCAATGTTGCTTGGTATCCCTGGAGGAGCTTAAAAGATAAGGCCATCTTGCTGACCATTGTTCATGTTACACTCATAATTAGGGTATAACATGAAGCATGGTCCAAGTCTGAAGCCCCACCCATAAATGCACCCCACCGCCTACTGAATCCAGAGGTTCTTCTACGTGATGGCTCCTGGAAGTTTTTGAATTTGGCACAGGGTTTGTGACTCACATAGTAATCATTCAGACACAGGCAGGATGACCACATTGACACACTGAACTGGACCTAAGAAGACAACTGTAAATTTGTATGGAAAGAAAATCCAAAGGTAAAAAGATTATTCTGGAAATGTTGCTTGGTATCCCTGGAGGAGCTTAAAAGATAAGGCCATCTTGCTGACCGTTGTTCATGTTACACTCATATTTAGGGTATAACATGAAGCATGGTCCAAGTCTGCAGCCCCACCCATATACTGAATCCAGGGGTTTTTCTATGTGATGGCTCCTGGAAGTTTTTGAATTTGGCACAGGGTTTGTGACTCACATAGTCACAGAGATGTGAATGGAAAAATACAAGTTCCTTCTGCCACCATGGCAGAGGCGAATCGTAGTTCTCAACTGAAAACTAGTGTGGCAACATTACCACACTTGTAGACCATTGATACTTCCTCCAACCCCACAACCGAAGGTCCATACCCCGGTACGGACCTGCACCCTGGGTAGGTGCAGCATGGTGTGGAGGCAGTAAACAAACAGAGGTCCGGAGTGCAGTAACCACTCCTCCCAAGACCGCCTGCTCTCTAGCTTCCTTGTCTCCTCCTCTCATGCTCATCTCCAGGACTTCTCCAGAGCCTTTCCCATCCCCTGGAACTCTCTACTCCAAACTGTCCAACTATCTCCTACTTTTAGGCGATCCTTGAAAACATATCTCTTCAGGGAAGCCTATCCTGCCTTCTGGTAATAACCGAATCTTCTATTTCTCCCATCAGTCCATCCCCCACAGTTATTACCTTTTGTTCCACCAGCCCCTCCCTATTAGATTGTAAGCTTCCAGGATCAGGGCCCTCCTAACCTTCTTGTATTGATCTGTATTGTTGCTGTATTGTCTCCCTTTCTATTGTACAGCGCTGAGCAAACTGTTGATGCTATATAAATCCTGTATAATAATAATAACAACCAATGTATTGAAGAACTTGAAAACAGTACAACAACCCGAAGGAGAAGCTCCCCCAACCAGGAATTTACAGTCCATGCAGGGGAGAGCCAGAGGTAGTGGATCCAAACTGCAGACAGCGCCAAGGAGGGGGGGGGGGTGAAATTCGGTCTGGCCGGTCCAACCCAAAAGGGAGCTTGCTGAAGTGCAGATATAGGCCCTGGGCTTTCCCTGCTCCTCTCTTCCACTAGTCCTGTCGCTGACAGACAGATATGCTCTCCCTCCACTAGCCACATGGCAAATTCATGCCAAAACCATGGGGGTAGGGACTTAAAAAGTCTCTGTGTGACCCAAGATGGCCACCAGAATCACCTGGACGCAGCATAGCCAATCAGAACACTGCTCCAGGGAACCATAGAGAAACCAAGTTTCCCTTGACTTCGCCTCCAGCTGCAGTACTGCTCTGAATGAGCGCCACCTACAGTGGAGAAAATAGACTGCAGCTGCCTACATGCGGCTGGAGCAATAGTCTGCAAGTGCCAGGGCATTGCTACCGGGATCCGCTGAACAAGGTGGTTGTGCTTTCCAGGCTGCAATGCAAAAAATAAATGAATTCATTCACTTTTTTTTTATCAATCACTATGAGTGCAGTTATTATTTTTTTCAAAAGTTGCAAATACTGTAGTCTTCAGTTTGATAATGTTTTAAATGTACAGGTATACTTTATAAAAGAGAGTTGCACAATTCAAAAATGTTATAGCACATACAGTTGTGTCCAAAATTATTCAACCCCCACTGAAATTGAGTGTTTTGGCCAGTTTGACATTGCTTTTGATCATTCAGTCATCTTGCTTACATTTACATTAAAGAGGCACTTGTAGGTCAGACAAATATAACATAACAGTTATAATGAAATAACCACAAATGTCTTTTCTGTGCTCACAGCATTATCAGTTTTATTCAACCCCCAAGTGACATTCAATCTTAGTACTTAGTACAGCATCCTTTTACAGTTATAACAGCTTTTAAACGTGAAGCATAGCTTGACACAAGTGTCTTGCAGCGATCTACGGGTATCTTCGCCCATTCTTCATGGGCAAAGGCCTCCAGTTCAGTCACATTCTTAGGCTTGCGCACTGCAACTGCTTTCTTTAAGTCCCACCAGAGGTTCTCAATCGGATTTAAGTCTGGTGACTGCGATGGCCACTCCAAAATGTTCCAGCCTTTCCTCTGCAACCATGCTCTAGTGGACTTGGAGGTATGCTTGGGATCATTGTCCTGTTGAAAGGTCCAACGTCTCCCAAGCCTCAGGTGTGTGACGGACTGCATCACGTTTCCATCCAATATCTCCTGGTACTGAAGAGAATTCATGGTACCTTGCACACGCTGAAGCTTCCCTGTACCTGCAGAAGCAAAACAGCCCCAAAGCATGATTGACCCTCCACCATGCTTCACAGTAGGCAAGGTGTTCTTTTCATCATAGGCCTTGTTCTTCCTCCTCCAAACATAGCGTTGATCCATGGGCCCAAACAGTTCTAATTTTGTTTCATCAGTCCACAGAACACTATCCCACAACTTTTGTGGTTTGTCCACATGGCTTTTGGCATACTGCAGTCGACTCTTCTTATTCTTTGGAGACAGCAAGGGGGTACGCCTGGGAGTTCTGGCACGGAGGCCTTCATTACGCAGTGTGCGTCTTATTGTCTGGGCTGAAACTTCTGTACCCACATCTGACAAATCTTTTCTCAGTTCCTCAGCAGTCACACGGGGACTTCTCTCCACTCTACGCTTCAGGTAGCGCACAGCAGTCGAAGTCAGCATCTTCTTTCTGCCACGACCAGGTAGCGTTTCAACAGTGCCCTTTGCCTTGAATTTGCGAATGATGCTTCCTAAGGTGTCTCTTGGTATGTTTAACATCTTTGCAATCTTCTTATAGCCATTGCCCTTCCTGTGAAGAGAAATCACCTCTTCTCTTGTCTTCCTGGACCATTCTCTTGCCTTCACCATGTTTGTAACCACACCAGTAAATGTCTAGAAGGAGCTGAGTATCACAGTCATTTTAAAGCTGCCTAATTGGTGCTTATTATGCTTGATTGCTGCTCGGTGACATCCACAGGTGTTTTCAATACCTGATGGAAAGCACCTGTATGAACCTCTGTTCTTCAGAGTGGTAGTCTTTAAGGGGTTGAATAATTGTGGCAATGAAGAAACCACATAAGAACCATTTACTACTGTATTACATAAACAATTGATGTCATTTTAGTTGCATTTGGGTAGTTACAACGTCCTTGTAGGATTTGATTCTGAATACAATTCCAAATGTACACTATAGTCCCTAAACCCCTTTACAGCATTGGGGGTTGAATAATTTTGGACACAACTGTACAGCAGAGAATTAATCAATTTACTGGACTGAGACGTCATTGTTGAACGATTGAGAATTTGATTCCCGTTTTCTTTTCTGGCTTAATTACATACAGTGGGGCTCAATTCTGCTAGCTGGAGAGCAGGAGAATAACTATTTTATTATGTTTCTCATAATGACTGGGATTTAGGGTTCCAGTTCCAACATTAACCAGGAACATATATGCAATCTGCCTATTATATGAGATATTTCACAGAAATAAATTTTTTAGATAAAAATGTAACTTTTGTAGTATGCAAACCAGTCACAGAACTGGGTACTTTAGCACCCAAGGCAAAAAAAAGGCAAAAATTCACCTCTTCCCTCTATGAGCAAAGCAACAATTGTTAATCCTTGTTGTGCAAAAGTTTGTTACCAATTCTAAACGTTTTAAATAAATTTTAGTAGCTCTTGCGGACACATTTTAACATTTAAAGCTGAATTTCACTTTCCAAAATTGAATTTTCCTTCCTGTGTACCCCCTCTCCCCCTTGCGAATATAAAAATCATTATTCTGGGGAAGGGTTCTCCTTTTTTAAAATTCCAGCCCGTGCCCTACCTCTAGGGCCAGATTTAGACTTTGGGGGGGGGGGGGGGACAGGGCACTTCAGGTTTGGGGAGCCCCTTATACACTGAGTTGGTTTTTGTTCTCAATGACAGTCACATTTTTAAAATGCATGACCCGCTGTCATCATGAGGTCATGCGTACTCACACACGCAGTTATAGGTCATCTTCTGTAAGAGCATTCTGTGTGTACTTCACTTCAATGTGTTTGTAAAAACGGTACACTATATCCATCCAGAGAAAAAGCCTTTGCAGATAATGGCCAGCAACATATTACTTCCCAAGATACATTTATTATTATTATTATACAGTATTTATATAGCGCCAATGGGTATGCTCAGCGCTGTACAGTAGCAAGGGGGACAGAACATGAGACAAGACAATAACAATACAATACACGAGGGGTTCAATTTAATGTAAGAAAGTAATTTTTTATTATTATATATTTTATGTTTTTTAATTTTTTTTTATATACTTGTTTTATATTATTTTATTTTAGTATGGGGGGGGCCCTTCTGTCAGGGGGCCCATGGCAGTTTCCCTTTTTGCCCCCTTATTAATCCTGGCACTGCTTGTCTCCATTCTTGTCTTGGTGAAAATTACATGTTCCTGTACACAAAAGAAGACAAAGAGCCACCACTCCACCCACAGACCTCAATTTTTGAATGAGATTGTTTTGCAGTGATACAAAAAATGTGCAAAAATAGACATAGTACACTGATGTTCCAGGGCCACAGCCTGTGGCGTCCTGAGGCAGGTGCGGGGAGTGCGGCCTGCTCCGGGTGACACCGACCGCATGGGGTGACACCGGACCCGCTCCACGAAAAGGTAAGTTGTAAAGCAAGTCGACACTCCCCCTCAGGATGGATCCGATCCATCCTGTGGGGATCGTCAGCTTTCTTTAAAACTTACCTTTTCTTGGAGCGGGTACGGTGTCACCCCGGTATAGGTTGCATGCCGGCGATCCTCGCAGGATGGATGGGATCTGTGGATTGGGGAGCATAATGGATCAGACTCCGATCCATTATGCTAAATCCGCAGATCCGAACCATCCTGCGTGGATCATCAGCCTGCAACCAGGGGCGGACTGACAACTCATGGGGCCCCTGGGCAATAGGGGATCATGGGGCCCCTGTGTCCTTGCCCAAACTCAAAAAAGCCTATGAAAAAGGTACCAGGGGCATCTCATGGGGCCCCCTACTGACCCTGGGCCCTCGGCAGTGCCTGAGTTTCCAAATGGTCAGTCCACCCCTGCATGCAACCTATACGGGGTGACACCGAACCCGCTCCAAGAAAAGGTAAGTTGTAAAGAAAGCCGACGATCCCTGCAGGATGAATCAGATCTGCGCATTGAGCATAATGGATCGGAGTCCGATCCATTATCTTCAATCCGCAGATCCGATCCATTCTGCTGGGATCGTCGGAGGGGGTGTCACCCAGTGTTACCACACTGGGTGACACCAACCCTAGGGACGCCTCTGACCACGGCAGACCCCTTTCTCAGGCTGTCTGTCACCTTGAGAAACCAGGCCTGTGCTTTAATTCATACTGGAAAATATACCATTGTAGGTCCAGTTCACTTCTGGTGTGTTCAATTTGTTGCCAGTCAAGCCCTGATGAAGGGGGCACTTAGACCACAAAAACATGTTGGCTACTTTTTGAATTGTACCCCTGACCTTCAATGGAATAAAGTTGTATCTGGACCTCTTAGCACTGGTGTGGCCCTTCAATTTAAACTTTTCTTACATTACGCTAAAAGCCAAGGAGACTGTGGAGATCTTCTGGGATGTAGAAACCACCTGCTTGGGTATCAGATCATTTACACCAACATTATTACCTTAAGATAACAATACCTGTAAAATAAATGTACAGGTCCAGCGCTATCTTTCCTCAATCTTGAGAAAGG
The DNA here is from genome assembly GCF_062004578.1 of Staurois parvus. Classification (NCBI taxonomy): domain Eukaryota; kingdom Metazoa; phylum Chordata; class Amphibia; order Anura; family Ranidae; genus Staurois; species Staurois parvus. Next base: position 1,001,219 of record NW_028318918.1, read on the forward strand.
GGTCCACTGTGGCCCCAAAACATTGAATGAAGTCATTTTGCAGTGATAATAAAAAAACGTGCAAAAATAAAACATAATACACCAAACTTTGAGTTTTATGGGTTGAGTGATGGCTCTTTCTCTTCTTTTGGCAATTTTATAGTATCACAGATTGTTGATCCAGGGCAGTGCTGGGACAAGAGGTGGGTAGAAGGGGGTGGCTGCCTTAGGCGCAGCGGTTTACAGTATGGATGGGGGCACCAGTGAGCTCATTGTGATACAAGGCATTTTGACAAGTCAATGACTGTTGGGGATTAGCGTCTCCTAAGCTCGCTCGTAATGAAGGGGGGGGCGCAGTTTGGCCTCTTTACACTGGATGACCTTGTCTCAACACTGACCCATGGAATATCCAATTGTCTTCTAGTGGATCAGGAAATTTCCCTCCCCCCCCGTGTTAGTAAATTGTACCATGTTTCATGGGGCTTTTTTTTGCCTTCCTCTGGATCAACTCTGGGTATATTATTGTGTATATGGAGATTTTCTATTTCTTTATTTGTTCTATTGGTTCTACAAGATGGGCTTGTGTCTTTTTTCAACCTGACTATGTAACTATATATCATCATTAGCTATACACTTCCATCAGTAGGAAAGCAGAAACAAGTGTTTGATGCTCGAAGATATGTTCCTGTCCCTACCACATTACCCAGGAAGCTCCTGGAGCAGGGACACACAATGGTATATTCTTGTCCATACCACATTTCCCAGGAGGCTCCAGCAGCAGGGACACACAATGGTATATTCTTGTCCATACCACATTTCCCAGGAGGCTCCAGGAGCAGGGACACAGCAGCTAGAAGGTGGACCTGGTGGCATGTCATTGGGGGCTGGTTGTAAGAACCTGAAAGAAAGAGCTGGCTCCCAATGACTTGGAAGGGAAGATGGCGGTGCCAGACTTAGCACGTGGCAATAGCGTGGTGTGGATCTGTTGGCATGTCATTGGGGGCTGGTTGTAACAACCTGAAAGAGACAGCTGGCTCCCAATGACTTTGAAGGGAAGATGGTGGTGCTGAACTTAGTGTGTGGCAATAGAGTGGTGTGGATCTGGTGGCATGTCATTGGGGGCTGGTTGTAACAACCTGAAAGAAACAGCTGTCTCCCAATGAATTTGAAGAGAAGATGGCGGTGCCGGACTTAATGTGTGGCAATAGAGTGGTGTGGATCTGGTGGCATGTCATTGGGGGCTGGTTGTAACAACTTGAAAGAGACAGCTGGCTCCCAATGACCGGAAGGGAAGATGGTGGTGCCAGACTTAGCGTATGGCAATAGAGTGGTGTGGATCTGGTGGCATGTCATTGGGGGCTGGTTGTAACAACCTGAAAGAGACAGCTGGCTCCCAATGACTGGAAGGGAAGATGGCGGTGCCGGACTTAGTGTGTGGCGATTGAGTGGTGGATATAGCTGGATTGGCTGGGCAGGTGAATATGTATTCTGGATAAGATCCTACACAACAGTTAAGAGGCGAAGAAGAAAAAAAAAAAGCAGATGGATGGAAGGGGTTGAAGTTCCTCTTTTAAGTAGTTTTCCCATATTATGACTTCTAATTCTCTTGTTGTCATCCTATAAGAACAAGGCTGTCAGACTCGTCAGTCTCTTCAGATCTGCTATATTTTTCTTATAATTATAGATTTGCACCAACATGAGATATTAGTCCTTTATATCTGAAATAAAACAAGAGGGTGCTTCTCTCCTTCTCATCTACGTCTCTTCTTCAGTTTATGTGAATTTTGCAGCACCGCTGTTCATGCTATTGCGTGGCGGATTTTGAGAGTGGTTGAAGGCGGACACCCCTGGAATGTAATGATTTCCCGTGAATGTGGCAATTTGTCTGTCATCTCATATCCCCCCAAGTTAGTCCAGACTGAGTGAGTAATAGTGTTAATTTCATACCGTCAGCACCCCCTTTCCTTGCTTTGTGCAAGCTGAGCACTTGCTACCCCGCTGTCTGTTTTTCATTGCTAAGGTTCACTTGTAATTATGTTGATTTTCATCAACCCACCCCCTCATGGAAGCTTATTAGTTTGAATATTTTTTATTTATGATCATTTCACCAAACTCCTGCTAGCAATTCCAATTACTCTCACCGCTTCCTTGTAATTGTCTTTCCATAATGGCTCAGAAACAATTGCACTAAATGAGGTGGCTCCAGCAAGATGAGAGTCTCACTTCATTAAAGGCTAATGTATTCTCAGCTCCCGCGCGGTGGGGCCTGGCTTGGAAGTGAGACGTTTAAACAGCTCCGCTTTTTATTCAGCCAAAGACTTTTCTATATTTTCTTTATATTGGTGGCCTTGTATTTTTTTTTTTTTTTAGGTGAACATTTTATTTTAGGTTAAAATTTTTTTGCCGTTGGATTTAGGCGACCTCTTCATTGACTTGGCCAATTAAAGAGCTGTGTACGAAACATGTTCCTTAGACAAGGATTGGCATTAGTGCCAAAGATACATATTTTTCCTGGAGCTCACTCTTTTTTTTTTTTTTTCTTACATTTTTTTTTTAATTTGTTCCAACAGTAATTATTACAGGACTTATGCTCAGTGTAACCTACTACAGACCAAATGAGTCAAAACAACGTCATTGTTGTAAGCTTTTGATGCTCTCAACCAGGAAATATGATAGAGAAGTAGGAATCGCTTTTGTGAATGTTGGCAAGAGTACATAAAATTACTGTCAGGGCAGGAGCTGAGGAACGGACAGGCAGGCCTAATATAAATGTAACGCACTGGCTGACGACAACCACCACCCACAGACCGAAGTCCCTCAGGGCGCGGAGTCTAAGTCCCAGGCTGCCCTTCACCAGGGCCTCTGATGGTGGGGATGGACTTGACGCAGCCAGGAACCAGGTCGCGGCCCCCGAGACACCTCAGCTGCGGTAATGGCCGCCGCCAATGGCGTGTAGCTGGTGGAAAAGACAATAGAGTAGTCAGGCAGGCCGGGTTGACAACAACGGGACAAAACGGTACAGGACAGCAGACGAGAATCACAGGTCACGAGCCGGGTTCAGCAACAGAGGGTCAGATCAAAGGAGAACACAAAGAATAGTCGAGTCACAAGCCGAGTCAGATTCCAGGAGAGTCACGAGAGTCAGAACAGAGTTATAGCAACACAAGACACAAGTGCAAAGAGCATGTGCGGAACACAGGCTTATATGTAATCAGCCCCACCCCTCTGGGGGATGGACCTCAGAGACCTGAAGGCATAAAAGATTCCCACCATGCTCAGCAGAAATCCAAGATGGATGCCAGCACATGGAGTAACATAACCTCTGGGAAAAGGTAGGACCTTGACAATTACATGCTAAGGGGCACGTCTCACTTTCACCGTCACCCTTTTTTTCTAAACTCATGAACAGTACAAGGTAAGTGGGTATGGAAAGAAATGGGGTTATGGGAGGGAGGGGAAAGAGGGTGCAAGAATATGGATGTCAGGACCAGGATCTGAACCCCCAACTTCTGCTGCATCTGCAAGTAGCTATTCTTGACGAGCCATGCCATGCCTTTACACTTCCTGTTTCCTAGATTATTGAGCTTTTCTCCAGCCAATATCTTACTCTTGTCTCTCCTGCTGCTGTCCATATCTTCACTACTACTCATTACCGACCTTGGCTTGTTCCTTGACCATGCTTCCATTTGATCCTAACCTGCAACCTCTTGTTACCAACCTCTGTCTTGTTTGCTGACTACATTTCTGCTTGATTTCTACCTGCTGTATCTGCTACTGGACCCTGGCTGGCTCACCTTCTGGTGGGGTGATTCTGGGGGCTGTGACCTAGCACATCAGGAGCTCTGGTGAATACAGGTTGGTAGTTAGACCCCGCACCTTGGGTGAGACCATGCCATCCACCAGGGTGACCTGCTTGTGCACCTATCCTTCTGGTGGGTGGGAGCCTTTCTACTGGTATGGCTATTGGGCCGTAAGCCTGACCCATGGCCATGACAATGGATGAAAGTTAGGAAGGGGTAGACAAACTAGGCAAGGTCTAGTTGTGTTGGGCAGCTAATAAGAGAGGGTAATTATGGTATGGAAAGGGGAACGCTAGGCCCTGGGGGTCCCAATTGGAAAAAGCCAGACTTATAAAACAGTCAGGTGTAGCAAAGTGATTACTTTTGGTCAGAATGGCATTAATTATCAAGTTTCTGTAACGCTTTTTTCCATGGGTACTCAGGCAGCCATCTTGAACATGCTCAGTAGAATATCATACGAAGGCCAATTTTAGACAGGAGCCAATTAACCCACCAGTATGTCTTCGGCACGTGGAAGGATGCAATAATAATATTTCTGTAATCTTTTGATGTTCTCATCCAGGAAATATGATAAAGAAGTGGGAATTGCTATTGTGAATGTTGGAAAAGTACATATAGTTATATGCTAAGGGACCCGTGTCTTACTTTCACCATCACCATTTTTTTTTCTAAACTCAAGATCAGGGTAAGGTAAGTGGGGCGAGTGGGAGGTGAAAGGGATATGGGAAGAAATGGGGTTATTATTGAGGGTTAGGGAAGGGGAAAGAGGTTGCAGGAATATGGAAGAAAGTAAGGAAGGGGCAGAAAAATGAGACAAGGTCAAGTTGGGTTGGGAAGGGACTATGAGATAAGTTAATTGATAGGTATGGAAAGGGGAACTCAGGCATGATGGGGGAAACCCCAAGACTTAGTGTATAAAAGCCAGGTGTAGCAAAGTGGTTAGATTTGGTAAGACTGGTATTCATGATCAAGTTTATATGACGCTTTTCTCCTTGGGAAACATGCTCAGTAGAATATCATACGAAGCCCAGTTTTAGACAGGACCCAATTAACCCACCAGTATGTCTTTGGCATGTGGAAGGAAGCAATAACAAAGACATTGCTATAAACCTATGATGTTCTCGACCAGGAAAGATGATAAAGAAGTAGGAAACACTTTTGTGACAATAGTACATATAATTATATGCTAAGGGGGCCATGTCTCATCTTCACTATCACCCTTTTTTTAAAACTCAAGAACAAGGGAAGGTAATAGGGATGAGTGGGAGGTGAAAGGGGAATGCGAAAAAATGGGGTTATTATAGAAGGGGTTTAATGGAGGGAGGTAAAAGGGTGCAGAGTTATGGAAGAACGGGAGGAAGGAGCAGAAAAACAAGTCAAGGTCACGTTGTGTTGGAAATGGAAAAAGTTGGGGTTAATTATAGGTATAGAAAAGGGAGCTCAGGGCCCCAGATAGGCCTGATGGGGGAAAGACACACATTTAGTGTATAATAGCCAGGTGTAGCAAAGTGGTTAGACTTGGTAAGACTAGTATTAGTTATTAAGTTTGTATAGTGCTTTCTTCCTTTTGAACTCAAAACGCTTTAACGACGAAGCCTCCCATCCCTTTAAGAGTTTCAGAAGCAGGGAGGCGGGGCGGGGTTTTAGGGTCATGTGACTGTCGTGCTTCACCGTCACGGTGGTCACATGATCGGAAAAGGTCCCGATCGAAAGGGGAGATCGGGACCTTTCCGTGAGTCACGGACATATGTGCTGGGAGCGCACAGGGCGCACGCTCTCAGCACATATGTATTTTCTACTTGCACGAAAATATGTGGCCGCTCGGCGTCAAGGGGTTAATCTGCTTTTTGGGCAGATGGAGAGGCAGCCATCTTAAACATGCTCAGTAGAATATCATGAAAAGTCCAATTTTAGACAGGAGCCAATTAACCCACCAGTATGTCTTTGGCATGTGGAAGAAAGCTTGTACAAGCACAGGGAGAAATGCAAACTCCATGCAGGTAGTGCCCTGGTTGGGATTCAGACTATGGACCTTAGCACTGCAAGGGTGAAGTGCTAACCACGAAGTCACTGGCTTGGGTGAAAAGAAGTTGATTGTTTTAAGGTTTACATGGTTCTCTACACCAGTCCATCCTTATAGCGACCCTGTCAGGGTTTTCAAAAGTTGAAACTAGCACCTACCTGCAAAGCGAACACTTACCTATCCTGCTGAATGTGCTGGCAAACTTTGCTGACTGAGAGAATCTTGCTAAAAGAACTATCTATACTCAATGCTTCTCAGAACATTGGATTCTGGCACCCCTGCTGCACTCTGTGGTTCGATCCGCTGACCCTCACGTCACTATGGGGTCCAGTAAGGGTGAAGGGGTCAGCAGAAGGATCCATAGAGTGCGGCAGGAGACCAGGCATTCAACACTCCCGAAGTTCGTCAGATGCTGAAAATATTTCACTTGTCTTCCCTCTCCGAAGCAGTGGAGTTCGGCAGGCAGGACAGATAAGTATA